>NW_026622875.1:3946904-4250595 GCF_023065955.2 Ursus arctos
AGACCTTTGTATACAGGTGTTCTACGTTTACATAAATATAAATGCTAAGGACTTGAGAATCAGTTTCTAGACTAAAAAGACAACTTAATTATTCAGTAACACAACCATGTTTATTATATCAAGATTGTTTTCACTGAAACACTCACTAGCCTAAATTAGCTTTACCTCTTTTTTTCCATATCATTTTTACCTCAGAGCTGAACACAATTTTGATGGCTAAATTGGTGTTTCAGGCCATATAAAGGGCACCTTATCATATTGGAGATTTTCATTCTGTTTTAGGACTTTTTCCTTATCTACTTATAAAATCATAATTTGTATTCTACTAGGATATACAACTACTTTCAAACAAATAAACCAGTCACAAATTAGCTATCTTATCTTTATAGTCTGTGTTTCAATATATAATGAGTCAAGTTTATACAGCGAGGCAGGAGTGGGTCTGAGCGAGTGTGGCTTATGTGTGTGGATGTGTTTTCATGTGTTCAGGGACAATACTGCCAGATTAAGGTACGCCAGAATGTAAAGATGTTAAAAATAGTTTTCTGTTTCTTTCACAAATTTTAGCCTCCAGCTAACAAGAGAAAAGTAAAATCAAATAAAATAATAAGTAAAGGAAAGTCATGAAGAAGTTAGCTATCCCCAAAGAAGAAATGGTGAGTTCAGGTGCCACTACTTTTCATCAGAAATTCCCCAAAGTATCCTGCACAGTCACTAATCTATTCAGCAACTCATTTTAAAAATAAAAGGTAACTCTTACTCTCTAAGACTTTCTACCACAGCCTTCTCCCCAGCCAACACACACTGTGTCTTGTACTTACAGCCAACCTGGGGTAAATAAGGAGAATATTCTGGTTTTTATATCCTTTGTAGACTTTAATGAGAGCATGGTGCACCCCAGGATCCTTGGAGGAGGCAATGCCTCAAGCCCATGTCAGGGAAATAGAAATTCATTAAATTTTATGTAGCCTGCATATCTTTCACAAAATCTTTTTAACTACTTCCTATTTCACCTCTTTCCCACAGCCAGATACAAGTATAGGTGCCGGAAATTATTGAGAAAGATAGCCGTCTCCCTCTAATTGAGAAGTATTTGTTCTCAAGGATCTCATCAGGTAATGTGGCAGCCTTTGCTATGCAGAGAACCGCTGTGCTGACCACATAGCATTTGCAATCCCTCTCCTGAACCACGATGCTGTTGATGGCCTCTTGGTGTGAAGACCAGCCAGCCAGTCAGCCCTCACACTTCAATGAAGACATAGGCACAAGATTTAATAAAGCTGGTGTAGAAAAATGGGCCAGGTGAAGAAGTTCAATAGTGTTTACCTCTTTTAATGCTCGACTCTTTACAAGCAATCAGTTTTTGCTTGATTATTTTGAAACAACACATTTTGACACAACCATTCTGATAACAGTCAATTTAATATAGAAGGAAAGAATGGCCTTGTGAAAGCATTAAATTTAGATCTCGTGTCTTATTCCTCAATTGTCCAGAGCTTTTACTTTATACCGTATTCACAAATGGCTATGATTAAATATTACCTTTATAATAAGACAAAATAAAGATCTATGTTCAGATTGCAATATATGTTCATTTCCAAGGGAGCATCAATTTTGACTCCCAAATTTTGAGTTTCCAGAATGTTAATAATGTTATATATAATAAGTGTACTGAGAGATAGTTGTTAGAAATGTTATGAAAAACTGGGTGTCTTACACCATTTGGAGATGATGAGTGATCCCATTGTTTTTATTACTGCTTTTCCATGGGTCTTCAAGTTTATGGAAAAAAAAATCAGAGAATTTAATATAAAGCAATCATGGATATGGGTGAGTCCTGAGAGAAGGAGCATGTGCTTGTCATAACAATGGATGGATATTGTCACGTGTGCAAGATGGTTAAGCATTGATTCCTAAATGCAGGAAGTTTGTGCCAGATGTGGCCTGGACACCAGAGTCCCTAAGCCTCTGTGTAAGCTCTGTCCAGCCTCAACACCTGCTCTCTGCACAGAGCCGACCTCACCCACACCCTTATTGTGGGATGAGGTTAGTTCAGGGATAAGGGGAGGCTGATAATAATAAAGGCTGAAAGCTTAATAGTGCCTTTTTAAAGGTATGTCAGAAACAACCTTGCATCAAAATTTCATGTCAAAGTGGCATGTCTGGAAGCTTCTAGCATCAAAATGCTTTTGTCAAAGAAGTTGCATAGGTCGAAGGAGCCCCATCAAAATGTCATATACACATCTAACTCTTCCTAGCCCAGGCACAAAAGAAGACAAAGATGTCCTAAGATGAACGAGAATTGAAGCTGTTACTGAAAGGCCCCAGAGAAGAGCAGAATCTGGTTATTATGGAGGGAGGGGGAGAGTGGGTAGAAGAGTAAACAAACAAGTAAGCTCAGTGAGCTAAACAATCCTTCAATCCTTTTTGTTCTTTTACCCTTAAACTGTTAAAGGACAAACCCCAAAGGTATTTAAATATTCCTTTCATCAAAACTTTCAGTTTAAGCTCTCACAAGGATTAGCATTAGTCACTTGACACAATAGTTAGGTTTTTTCCAACCATCTTAAAATATGGCTTCCCAACATAGTGGCAATTCAAATACATACCAAGCATAGAAATAAAGTGTTTAGTAAGGATGAAATGGAATACAATTTTCTGTAAAAGCCAAATCCCATTTTAAGAAAATCTTAATGGTCATGTGGATAATTTATTTTTTTCAATAATAATATATTTTGTAAGTGGTTCAGTTTGAAGTAAGGATAACTAAGGGCATCATTTTCCTGTCAGAAACAAGATATATTAGAACAGCTAACAGACCTTTCTTCATTTATAATTTCGATATCTCATAAATGAAGAAAATTCTGACTTCTAACTTGGGTTTTAATTTTTTTTTATTTGAACCTCCTCTAGATGCCACAGGGCGTATATTGTTTGAAGAGACTGTAACAAGTGGTCTAAGAAGTAACATATTTTATATGGCTTTTGGGGAGGGGACCCTGACCTTTTGGTGTAGTCACTAATCCAGAGTTCCTTGCTGGGTTCTTTGCATGAGGAACATTTTAAAAAGACTTTACTAGTATATTTAACATCAACTTGGGGTCTCTTTTCAATATATACATACGATCCTACCTGTGCATAAGCTACTTTGTTTGACCTTTATTCATGATGTTTTCCATCTTTCCCTAAAAATTCCATGCCAGATTCCAGTATGATTAGGCTCTGTGGTCTCCTTCCCTCAAGGGCATCTAAGCTTCTTCCTTATTCTCATCATTGATAGCTAAGAATAATACAGTCCCCAAAACAGGACAGTTACTGCGGTAACCATTATATTTTTGGAGGTCGTACTTTTATTTTATATTCCTTATTTTTTTCTCATCTCCCAATTTCTTCATTTTTGGTTGTTGTTCATATTTAGTGTTGATCCAAGTTGATCTTGCACTGACAGCTTATATTCAAGTTTGCAGATAAAGGAACGGTGCACCCATATTCAATCATGAATATGGTTGGATGTATTTGGACCTCCTCTCTAATCTCACCATCCCTTCAGTTCTGACAACTGAAGTTATGACTCATCCTTAGCTGTATCAGTTGTGGGGGGTAGTAGATCTCTAATACAACTTCTGAACTTCAACACAATTTCACTGATGGAGCATATTGATAGGAAAGCTGTGAAAATCTACACACTGACCATTATGGTTTAAGGAAATCCTGCCAACTCAAGATCAGATGGTCTAGCTGGGCATCCATAGTTGTAGGGGGAGAAACAAAGAGACAAATATTTGTATTTGTCTTTCAAATATTTGCGGTAAATAACACTTTTGCAAGAAAAATTAAACTGCTAGTTTATTCAGGCCTGGATTATAAGAAGAAAAAGAAATAAAGAATAATAACGTCACCAATTGTAATCTGTTTCCCAAAGCTACTTATCGACTCAACATCATTTTAAGAGTCTTTTGCTTTTCATTTGCTTTCACTCTTGTTTTTGGTTTCTGCCACAGGGCTTTTCATTCACACAACAAAAGCTATGGAAGAGGGACGAAATGTATTTTTGACAAAACAGGTGCTAAAAATATAAATAAAGAATATGTGACTGCTCTGCAGCTACTGGTGGAAGAGAGATGAGAAAATCATTCCTTTGCCCCTGGGTTTTCTGAGAATATACAGAAATGAAGAAAAAACTGCTTATACACAGGTCTCAAATGAGATCATCACCGTTCAACAAAATTATGATATGAAAAATGATATGATATACATTTTTATGAAAAAATGAGTCAGTTTTTTCTTTAAAATATTTGAGTACAAAGGGCCACTTAAAAACTTAAGAAGTTTACGCTTTTTGAATTGTTTTGTAACTGAAGAGATTGAGAAAACAATGACAAAACCTAAAGAAAAATTAAACACAGTTAAATGTAGCTCCGTACCCCAACACACACACACACACACACACACACACACACACACACACACATACTCATATACCCACATGCATACACATCCATGCACAAACACATGCACACACCCCAAGTCACACACATAGCTCCAAAGAGCTTCACAAACTTGTAGCAGAAAACATTTCAGCAAAAATGGCTAACACAGGACTGTAATTACATAATAGTGAGTTAATTACTTTGGGGGAATATTTTTTCCTATTTCTTATAAAAGCAAATTTATATTTACATTTATTATTTCAAGACTATTTAAATGATTTTCTTAATCAAGTTAGAGCTGTTTAATATTAAAATTATATCTGGCTCTTTTCATATCACCTGGCTCAATTTGCTCCTCATTTTATAAATGTAGAAAATAGAGTCTAGAAAAGGTAAGTGGACTTTCAACATTCACTGGCAGAAACAGGACAGGAATCCTGGACCACTCATCTTCAGTCTTATGCTGCTTCTTCTACACATTGCTACCCTAAGGTGCCTGAATGGCTCAGTGGGTTAAGAGTCTGACTCTTGATTTTTGGCTCAGGTCATGATCTCAGGGTCATGGGATTGAGCATCACGATGGGCTCTGCACTCAGTGGGGAGTCTGCTTAAGATTCTCTGTCTCCCTCTCTCTCTGCTCCTTCCAGCCCCACTCTCTCCCTCTCTCTCTCTCTAAAATAAATGCATCTTTAAAAAATTTAAAAACAATAAACATTGCTACCTCAGTCCCTCCCCCAGCTGTTAACTTTGGTTACATATTTCATCAAAAATATGATCTTTCCTTCTTTAGAAATTTAGAGCTGAATTAATTAGCTAGTGCAGTTTGTGCAGAGAACAGAAGATATATCAGGTCCCTCCTCAAGCTCCATTTTATCACTTCATCATTTTCTTTAATATGTGGGCTTCAATTTCACTTGGAATTTAAGATATAGCAGGAGATCTTTTGTAATCTTCCTCCTAATCTGTTTATAACTATGCTCCTGAAGTTAGTTTTTTAATAATTACACAAATACTTGATTGATCTTATCGCATGACTAATGAAACTTTTTAAAGACCGTCATTGGCTAAGGTGGAAAGGGGCTTGGGGGATGGGCAAAATAGGTCAAGGGGATTAAGAGGTAAAAACTTCTCATTATAAAATAAATCATGGGATGAAAAGTACAGCATAGGGAATATAGTCAATAATATTGTGATAATGTCTGGTGACAGATGGTGACTATGCTTACGGTGGTAAGCATTGAGTAAAGTATAGAATTGGAGAATCACTACGTTATATACCTAAAACTAATATAGCATTGTATGTCAACTATACTTCAGTTTTATTTTCAAAAAAAAGCTCATCATTGGCTACTGTATAAAGTCTAAATCTCCGTCGTTCAAAGCATACTACAATCTGACCCCGAAGTAATATACTACTTAATTTTTATACACTGAGCTTAGCCAAAATAATCTATTTTTTGCTTTCCTTTTTGTACACATTGTACACTTTCTTACCCATGACTTTGAACCGAACTGCTTCTACTCCCTGGAGCTCTCATCACCCTCTTTTGAACACTTCCTGTGCGCACAGTGTTAAGAACTTTACATCCATTAACTCGTTCACTTCCACAACAGCAGCAACACTCTGTTTTGAGAATATAAGTAGAGCACTGAATAAGCCAAGAAGTCTAACTGTACGATTGGTTTGTTGCAAATTTTAGTGAGAAGAATTTTAAAAAACCTGTCTCCTAAGATCTAGTCAACTTCAGGCTAACACCATTGAAATGAAACATTCATTTCCTTAATTTCCACAACAGAGAGTATTGAATTCGTATGGTATTATTGAGCTCAGTGTATAAATGGGAAGACTGAGGCTCAGAAAAATTTAGTAGTCTGCTTCCGACCAGTGACTAGTCGGGTAAACCGGACTTCCACACGGCACTGTCTGCCTCCTAAGCCCATAGCGTTTCTGCAGCTCTTCCCCAGGCGCCGTAGACACACGCGTGTACGCCAATATGCGAGGCCCAAGGCTCATTTCAGACTCTAGAGTGGTGACAGAGACCCGGTCTCCCCTAACTCTTTAACTTCTGACGTTGTCAGGCTTGCAGTAACCATCCCGCTGACTTTGTGTGTGTCAACATTTTACTTCAGCATCATACGACATCATACGACAGCATTATTTCACTTCCTCGCCAACTTTTTTTGACAACCAACTTATTCTCCGGCGCCGACTGTAATCTTGCTGAAAATTTTCTATTTTCTTTTTAAATAGTAGCCGGCACCTTATTTCCTTTTCCAATATAATAACTCTACATGTAACAGCACAAGGTCCCATCAAATATAGCCAGAGAGCAAATGATTCAAAAAATATAAAATACTGTGATTTTAAAACACATAATTAAGAGTCATAACCACTTGGGACCTCTGTTTTTTTCTCTATATTCGTAAATAATATAATAACGTAATAAAATATATTTTTGTTAGAAAGAAACAGTAATTGTGAGGATAGCTATTAACTCTTAAGTAAACACTATGTGACAAACACTCCCGAGATTAATTTCTTATAACCACCTATAAGCAATTACGCTCATTTTGCAACAAGAGGAAATCAGGGATCAGAAAGCACAGGTGAGATACTTCAGGCTTTGGACGTGAGTAAGAGAGCTGGGATTCAAACCCATATGCGCTAGGCTGCAAAGCCTAGACTCTTTTTGCCATAACATCTAAAGAGATAGCATATGTTATATTGCTTTGTTTACTGCAAATAGTAATGAAATATTTCCTTGATTCTGAAACAGAATCAAATAGAGAAAATATGACTGAGTTAATACTTTTCTTAAGGGGGAAAAAGATAAACTGTACGTGTATATCTGATTTCTTAAGTATTGATTTTTAAATTGTCAGAATGAAAAGAAAAATATATTTTGTGATAATTGAGGAAATAAGTAGTTATAGTTGCCTCTATCTTCTTGAGGAACAGTACTTTGTTTTACTCGTCTTTGAATTCTTGTCATTTTCTCGTGGCCCTCATACAGCAGAGACTTTAGAGTGAAAGAAAACCCGTGAATGGAAATAGTCCTACTCTTTCTAGCACTGACACTGAAACAATACGATGCTTGTGGCTCAAATAAACACCTTATATGATCTATATCCTGATGTTTCTGCAGTCCTCGTAACCATGGTGAACTGTGCTAACTCCCACTGGTGCCCCAATTTATCAGCATATACTATTTACATAACACATACTGTAAATGCAGATTAGTCAGCCTGAATTCTAATGTGTTATCTAAATAACTTTATTTCTGATTTCTGGGTGGCATCAGCTGCTTCTATAGAAATAGTATATACTATGAATTAGATCAAAGTCATTTTGAATTTTTTATTCTAATATGTTGACTCAAGATTAATATAGTTGGTACTGTTAAAGATATAATGTATATGCAATATTGATCAGAAGGAGAACTTACATTATTAGTGTGGGGAAAAGAAATCAATGTTAATTAGCAGAAAAATCAAATATGAAATAATATATGAAATTGAGAGAATGTGTTAAGGTTACTAAGACCTTGTAAATAAACAAACAAAATAAGCAATGCAAGAACTACAGCAGTTGTACATTATTTTAACAATGTGGGATCGGAATGCAAGTGGGGGTTTTCGTAAGCATCGTTTAGATTCCAGATAATGTGATGCTGCCACTCCCGGTTGCCATGGCAATAGGGTTCCTACCATATAGTAATATTATTATAAGGAAAACCACATGCAAATTTAATAAATCGTATTTAGAGATAGAACTATGTGCTGTCCTAGTCCTATCATGGGAAAAACCTGAGAAATCTGACATGGACTGAGCTAGAAAAAGAGTAAAGATATGATGGTATTCATTTAAAATATTTATAAAAGATTAAGAAGTTAGGTTTAGTTTTTATGTTAGAGCCTTTTGCTATGGCACAATTGTTTCTCCTACTTACAGTAGTCAAGGTCAGTGTAGATAATTAATGATGTAGCTGCAGATCCATTGTGTGCAACCAATTCTATCCACTGACAACAATGCTTAGAAGGAAACATAGACTTAGTAAGTCACAGAAGTACAATATCCTTATGATCTGTGCCAACTGGTGTGTAATCGGAGCAACAGTATTAGATGCTTACTAAAATTGCTCTCCTGTTCCTAATTATTACCCAGGAGAATTGTGTTCACCAGAAGGAATGGGTGGGGAGGGTAGAAAGCAATCAGTTTTGAAGATTTGCCCAAAATTAGGACATTTTGAACAAAATTACCATATAAATGTTCTCCTTATTTAATGCTTAGATATATTCGGTGATACTCTAAAGTCATGGCAAGTTGTTCTGTTTTAGGTGTTTAGATTGTACAGCTTAAGGTATAATACACTCTTCTGAGTTGAGATGTCCACCTCGTATTCATTAAGCGTCACACAATGACTGAAAGGCACTCTAAGTCAGATACGTCAAGATACCAACAACTGTAGTAGAGAAGTGCTATGTATCTTTCACACGCCAAGTTGAATAAGCAAGAGTTTGGAACTCAGGTAAACCTCCCTGGAGTCACTGCTTTACTCTTTTTGGAGGAATGCCTTTTGTTTTTTTATTCATGAAAAATGCCATTGTTGTCTTACTTATTTCACTGCCAATTTAAATTTTAAAAATATAAATATTAAGACAGTTTACATTTTGAAAACACCGTTTTGTGAGTGTAGGATTCTTGCAGCATTCCTAACCATTATGTGGTACATTTTGCTTTTCTCTCCTGAGCAGATGTGCAGAAGTTAGGAGAGGAGAATAGGAGGCATGTTCAATTGGGTCCCAGAGTCAACACTGTTGTGACATCCATTTTTTTTTTTTTTTTTAAGTAGGATCCATGCCCTGCGTGGAGCCCAACATGGGGCTTGAACTCATGACCCTGAGATTAAGACCTGCGCTGAGATCAAGAGTCAGATGCTTAACCGACTGAGCCACCCAGGCACCCCCATTTTTATAAAGGAGCTAAATAAAGCTCCTGACAAAGAATGTGTGTGTGTGTATGTGTGTGTGTGTGTGAGAGAGAGAGAGAGAGAGAGAGGGAGAGAGAGTGTGTGTGTGTTACAGGTGGGTAGTAAAGAAACTGAGAACTCGGATTGCCAAAATACCTTAATAGACCCTGGTGTATGTGAAGATTCCATTTTAAAAAGCAACACATGACATCTTAGATACCATCATGTTAGTAGTTCCTCACTCCCAATATGCAACAAGAACGACAATCACAAGTACAGCCCTATAATCGCATGGCCGTACTCAGTAGCAAAGTGCTCATCCTGGGGATTCAGAGTGCTTATAATACTCTTTTCTTTTTCTAAAAGTAAAAAACAAAAATAAAGAAGTAAATTATTATAGAAAATTCTGAGACACCTCAGGAAAAAAGATCCATAGATGAAGAAAGATTATAAGACCCAGTTAAGCTTTTATTATCTTGCTTCATCTCAGTCTACACTTTTACTTAAATTTAGTAAGTCAGGACCAGCATTAAGGCCAAGCTACAAGATCCAGACCCTCCCTTCCCTAGGAATATTATCAATTATAACAAGATCCAGAATATGGCAGAGACGTTTGCACCTAATCATGGTATTCTTATTGAAATTTTTTTCTTTTATACATAGAGAGAGAGAGAGAGAGAGAAGGGGGGAGTGTATCAATTACAAAAAAACAAAAGCATGTTCTTAAAAGAAGCCAATACTCTATCCAGTGTGGCAGCGTGTGTAATTATTTATGTTTGTGATTGTAAGATACTTGGCTTACTTTTGAATTTCATTATTTAGTCATATCTGTATGCAGGATAAAAATTCAAATTCACTGGGAAATTTTGAGATGTGTACAGCCTTATGCCTCTTAGCTAATCTTTGTTTCAAGTAGCTCATTAAAATTATGTTTATATCGGAGGGAATAAAATCACAAGTCAGAAGAAAATACTGATTTATCTTAGTCATGTCTTTACACAGCCAATCTATCCCAGCAAAATTGTTCATGGTATACTTTTACAAATCCCCTGAAGATTGGACAATTACAAAGTCACTGTAAAATGCCTCTTTCACACAGCAATGAGTGTGCCCAGTAAGTTCTGCCTGCTCACCCACCTCCAAGAGCCAAGCTCTTTTGTGGGTTGCTTCAGAACTCAGAAACTGAAAGGATAGCAGAAATTCACAACCCAACCTTCCAGAGTTGCTTTTTGGTTCTTTTTAATCATATTTCTTCAGGCTCTGATTGCCCCACTGTGATCTTACCACTAAAGTGAGCGAGTCTTATTCGTTTCTTTCATAAACACCTTCCTTCATTCATAAACACTTCCTCAAGTCTTCCACTGTCGTAATCCTGACAGCCTGCAGGGGTTCATAACAGTTCTTTCTCTAACTTGGATCACGTTCTTGGCTTCCCTGAACCCATTTTTATTTGTAAGCTGTAAGGTGAACATTCTCTCTATTATCCTCTGATTTCGAAAGCCCTTGCGTTCGCCACAGGTCCTGAACACAAATCTAAGAGTTCTGTTGCTTAGCAGTACATACTTGGAAAACATACTAAATAACAGGTCTTTCAGTGCTGATGGAAAAGTGATGCTCAATTCTTTCAGTATTTCATGACGTTGAGCCATGTAAGCCCGTTTGTGATGTTTATTAACACATCACATGCCAAAGTCATGGGCATACACATACCTATGCGTGTGGTTGAGTGTCTGAGGTGCGTAAGGATAAATGTGTATGCACACACATGCGAATGGGTAATATACGTGGTGTGTCATTGATTTTAAAGCACTTTGATATCAGTGTGGCATCATCATTATTATTACTATATTACAGATACGGAAATGGAGACTCACAGTGGTTAATATTTTGCCTAAGGTCACGAAAGTTGTAAATGACAGAAACCGAGACTCATCTGAAATGACTCCAAATTTGACAGTTTTTTCTACAATATTTTTGTCTCTCCTACACAATCCTGTAAGAATTCTTTAGATTTTCCCATCTCAATGTTGGTTTTTACAGCCATCTAATCATATTGTTTTCTAATACTGGGGCTCTAGTCCAAGAACTAATTACCTCATCTCTTTGATAATTGTCTTTTAAGGTTAATTGACTCCACTTCACTTCTGTGTTTTTATATAGCTGTCAGTTAAAATTGTTTTAATGTCCTTGCCTGCTAATTCTAACAGCTGTGACAGCTTTGGGTGCATTCCAATTGGTTGATTCTTCTTGTCACTCTAGGTCATGTTTTTTGTATGCTTGGCAATCTTTGATTGGATACCAGAAATTGTGAATTTTACATTTTTAGGTGCTGCATATTTTGGGGGTTCTTAAAAACACTCTTCATCTTCATTCTAGGGTGTAGTTAAGCGCTCAGAGACAGGACTCTCTCAGGTCTTGCTTTTATGATCTGTTGGGGGGGGGGGGTTCGTGCAGTCCTCAGTCTAGAGCTAATTAATCCCTCTCTAATTGCCTCAACTGGTTCTTTTCCCTGCTCTGGGGCATTAGCCAGACTGAAAAATTTCATAATTCACAGAGCAGTGGGTAGGGTTCTCAAAAGGCAGTTTCTCGGCATTGGGGAATAATTAGCTGTAGACTGCTAACTGCTGCTCTGGTCCTACCATTCTTCTATTTGTCAGGGTAAAAGAGGTTTCAGTTGCCCTATTTCATATTGATTCAGTGATTAACCCTGAAGTTTGTATTAGTCTTACTTCCTTCTAAGCACATTTCCTTCTTTTTCCTCATCAAACTTTAGTTTTCTCATCTATAAAACAAGCAAAATAATAATACTTATGCACACAGAGTCATTGTGAAGGAGAGAAAATGAGGCAATGCATGTGAAGTTTTTAGCTCTTTCCTGGCATAGAGCACTCAATAGATGTTAGCCATCGTTATTATTACTGAGTGCAGTTGAAATTCCTGTGTGACTTGCATGTTAAGTAGAATCTGGTTTTGCACCCTCCTCCCTATCTGATTTATTATTTTTGGTCTCATAAACAAATTCTCTAGTTTCAATTTTTTAGTTTCATTCTATTTATGATTCAGAAACATCTCCATGACTTCCAAGCCTCTGCCTTGTTTCTCCCATTATTATCAGAGCATGTAAGTTCTTTCTTCTCATAATTTTCATCCACTTAGATCCTTCTATCCATTTGTATCCATCTTAAGTCATTATCTCCAAACCCTCTCTGATATCTCTAAATCTCATGGATCCCTCCTCTTTCAAATTTTTACAACACATAATCCATGTAACATGATTTAGCAATTAATTTGACAGTATTTTTCACCATTGATTTTTCACCAAATAGACATATTCCTTATTGGTATTTTATTTTATTAACTTTTTTCTCCCCTCATAACTATCACTCTGCTTCTCACAAGTGATTAACAGTACTTGGTAATTTATTCACTAACATTTTTAATGGAGTATTCTTTTATTATTATTTTAAGCTTTTTCCACTTTTCATAACATAGGAAATTTACATTTAAGAAAGAGCTGTTCAGATTTGCAAAGCATACATATCATTTTGCATGCTTTATTGCCAATATGTATAAAATTATTTTATATCAGGTTTAATAATATTTGCATATTATATGGGCCACTTATGCTTACTATAGTTGTTTCTCATCATTCACAAATTTTGAATTAGCTTCCTTATTAAAACTTATTTGTAACATTCAAATCCATACTCATGGTATTTTTCACAGTCTTTCATGGACATACACAGAGTTGGAAATAATATGAGTCATCTAACGCACACATTCCCAACTCAGGTCAAACAAGGAGGCATTTGCAACATGGATGGACCTTGAGGACATTATACTGAGTGAAATAAGTCAAACAGAAAAAAAATAAATACCGTATGATTTTACTTATATGTGGAATCCAAAAACAAAAACAGAAACACCAGCTCATGGAGAATAGACTGTTCATTACCCAAGGCAGAGTTCAGGGAGAGCAGTGGTAAAACTGGTGAAGAAGTGAGATAAGTCATTCAGAGAAAGAAAAATACTATACAATTTCACTCATGTGGAATTTAAGAAACAAAACAGATGAACATGGGCAGGGGGGTGAAGAGAGAGGCAAACCATGAAACAGACTCTTAAGTGTATAGAACGAACTGAGATGCTGGAGGGGAGGAGGGCAGGGGAATGGGTGAAACAGGTGATGGTGGTTAAGGAGTGCACCTGTCATGATGAGCACTGGGTGACGTATGGAATTGTTGAATCACTATACTGTTGACCTGAAACTAATATAACAATGCATGTTAACTAAAATTAAAATAAAAACTTAAAAAAATGAACAAAGCGAGGGTCAAAAAATGAAAACAAAAGAAGGATGCATGGCTTTCTTGGTTCAGCTCTCACACTGAAAATAGGTGTCCTTTTCAGTCTATTCTGCGTTATGTTTTCTGCATTTTTGTGCTTTCTGTTGGTGATTTCTCTGTTTAAGCTGGCCCATGAGCATAGTGCTAACGTTCTGTTTAGTGCTCCTAAGCATGAGAAAGCTGTGATGTGCCCTCTGGAGAAAATATGCGTGTTAGATAAGCTTTATTCAGACAGTAGTTAAGTATTCACATCCCTGAGTTCAATATTAATGAATCAACAATATATACAGAATAAGATATTTTCAACAGAAACACATAAAATAGGTAATATTGATTAGTTAATGAAAATGTTGTAACCAGATGCTCACACGAAACTAACTCTCTATTTCTTCTAGGAACAATGGTTTCATACTAGCTAATTCAGTGTTGGCAGTGACTGTATAGAAAATATCTATTATGAAAAATGAAAATTGACTGTAACTAGTGTCTTACCTTTACATGATTAAGGAGATGTAGGACAAAAAGAAAAGAAACCGTATGAACCTATCTCAGTGAAAGAAACGAATCTCAGAGAGTGAAGGCAAAGAAACTTCACCTGACCGCACTCTAGCTGATTAAGTTGTTTCCCGTGGGAGCATGGGTTAAGAATTCAGATTCTGCTATCCGTGTATATTGCAAGTAAAACATTAAGTAAATGTATGGCAGATGTGGGAGCCAGGTATCTCACAGGAGTAAAATTTGTAAATATGCAAGGGAGGAGGTTAGAATGAACCATGTAGTAATGGATTAGGGTTGGATATATTAATATGAACTCATGTTTAGTTTAATAGAGTTAAAAACGGTTGCATATAGAAATATTTATAAATATATGTATATGCATGGGTTAGCATACACATATATGTTTCCTTGCTCTGACAGTTGAAAAGGTCTGATACCCTAATAGGAGCTCAACTAGAGCCCAGATCCTAGTATCCTTCTCCAGCAAAAAGGAACCAGACTCCTAGGGCAAATGATTGGTTCTAAGAAATATATTTTCCTTGTGCGGGAAATATGCGATAAGAGGCTACAGAATCTTAGGGGGGCAGAAAGTGACGAGGTGCTCAATAAGAAGAAAAAACTGATGGGGGTATGTCAGAGGGGCACAGGATCCAATTAAAAGAGCTCCCAGTGGCCAAAGCTGGAACAATTTGAACAGGAAATTAATAAAATAAAGTAATATGGGATTATAGCCTGAAGTACAAAGTAAATATACACGAACCCATACTGACATAAGTAAATGACCGAATAAGAAGATACAGGAGGGAGAAAAGATAAACCTTCTTTGCCTTAAAAATTCCAAAAAACAAACGCAGATACTCTGTCCAGAAGGAGAGGGAGCATAAATATCCACTCTCTTAAGTGTGAGTTGTGCATAGTGACTTCCTTGCTAAGAGTTCAGTAAAGAAAAATGGAGGGGGAATAACCTACAATGGAGAAACGGGACAGGCACCACCTCAGCCAGTCAACACCAGCCATGATTAATCGTGTTGATTGTGTATTCTCAGGCAGAGAGTGATAGAAATGGCACTTGGCCTCCGAGATCTTCCTCCCCAAATGCTCACAACCCCTGTCTACTCATGAGATCGTTTCCAGTAGAGGGGTACCCAACAAAATACAGGACCGGCACTCCACATAGTCATCAAGGTCATCAAAACCAAGGAAAATAGGAGAAGCTGTCACAGTGAACAGGAGCCTCAGGAGACATGGCAACTAAACGTGTGTGACATCTGGGCAGAGACGAAAGCGAGGACATTGTAAACCACAAGAACGGCCAAACGTCCTCCTTTCCTAACACCAGTGACTGTTGCTTCTTAACTAATCACAGATTTAGTTCCTATCCTTTCCTTCAACCTCCTAGATTTGAAAAAAAAAAAAAAAAAAAAAAAAAAGCCCTTACTATAGTTAACCTACTTCCCGCCAGCACCAAAGCAGAGCACACCTCCTGCTTTTGTAAACCCTCCTTCAAATTACGTAACATAAATCAACCAGTCTCTTCTTAAACTTTCTCAGTGAGGTGTCCTGTCATGACCCATGGTGCACAGTGCTCCTCACTGTAATACTAATACACCCAGCTTTGTGTGACTACAGCTCTGTTCCTGAAGGTCTTTGGTGGGCATCGACCAGACCGGACACACGAGGGCCAGGACCATAATGCAAGAATACAGGCTGTGTGAAGCAGCTTGGGCTTAATCCTGTGAGCAACGGGAAGACTGATGGAAGAATTTTATACATGGAATAAGATGCCTTAAACTGCATTTAAATTGTGACAATTAATATGTAAACAATAATGTGAGGGATAGAAGAGTGTAGTTTAGGAATTGCTGCCAGTCAAACCTGACCCTGAGGACAAGGTAAGAATGGAGGGGACAGTGATGCATTTGAGAAACGTTTACTAGGCAAAATCTGAAGTCTGTAGTAATTGGTAATGAGAATAGAGTGAGAATAAACCTTCAATCAAGGATATTGATTACTGGTTGACCACATTATTGTCTCACAACTGATTGCCTCCATCGAGGTGTCCACACTGCGGACGTGTATAGGAATGGCAGCATGAGAACAGAATGGGTAAGGCACACACAGTTCATGATTTGGATTCAAATACAAGGCAGATTGCTGTTTTCACATTTAAAATTCTACCACAGTAATATAGTACCAGTGTTCCTAGGTTGGAGGCATTTTGAATTCAAGGAATGTACAGTATATGCTTGATAAAAAGTAGCCAAAAAAAAAAAAAAAAACCCCACCCAAATTGTATATTTGATTTTTTTACCTAGGAGAAAGACCAAGAGTTGACAGTTTCCCTAAAGAAACAAAGATATCCCTTGATGAAAATAAAGATAGCCTCAGAATATTATCAGTTCCACCTGACTGAAAACTTCACAAGGGCAGAGAGTATGTCTGTCATGTCTATTATTTTATTCATAGCACCCATCATCATACCTTCTGGTATATATTAAGTGCTCAGTAATTGATTAATTAGTAGAGAATGTAGCCCTAACAGAGCCCAATGACACCAATGACAGGTTGTGGAAAGAACTGTTTAACAGGGCAGCAGCCTGAAACAGACAGCTACTAGCAGACCTCGAACACAAAAGCCAGATACGGCTGTCACAGCAGGGGAATCAGGTTGAGGTAGCACACAATTTATGCTAAAAGGGAGTGTTCTCGCTGTGGGTTCCATGGCAGAAGAGATGCAAGACCGCAAGTGCTCAGAGAAGAGGAAGGAGATCTGTGTCTATAGATTTTTGGCAAGGTCAATAAAGTCATCATACTAGGTACAGTGCTAGGACACTGGATGTTGAGTAAGCTGCAATAGTTTCCCCATCTAGGACAGGTGTGGCTAGGAAAGTGAATCATTATCAGCTGGGATGTTTTCACACTATCATTCTATCCCTAATCTAGACTTTGGCAAATCCCATGAGATTACGTGAAACACAGGATGGAGAAGTATGAGAGAGCCCTTTGCAAAACCAAAGGAGAAATGGAGAGACAATGACAGTGGATTAAGAGGAAAAGCAGTGACACCCAAAGTTCAAGTCTTGTTGGTGGGTTGCCTGGGTGGCTCAGTCGTTAAGCGTCTTCCTTCGGCTCAGGGCGTGATCCCAGGGTCCTGGGATCGAGCCCCACATCGGGCTCCTCTGCTGGGAGCCTGCTTCTTCCACTCCCACTCCCTCTGCTTATGTTCCCTCTCTTGCTGGCTGTCTCTCTCTCTGCCCAATAAATAAATAAAAATCTTAAAAAAAAAAAAAAAAAAAAACCTGGTATGTGTAGAGACCGAAAACGATCTGGCGTAATCTTTGTGTGGCTCGGTCTGATACCAACTCGCTAGGAGACAATTGGCTCTGGGCTAAGATACTTTAAAAAAAAAAAAAAAGAAAGAAAGAAAGTCTTGTTGGAATAACAGCCAAGCCTCAGAGAAAAGGGAGTGGTGGTCAAAATTAAACCCAAGCAGTTTGTGTAATATTCCTCTACATCCATTTTAACTGTTGAATACGTGCATTTTTCCTTTATCTCTAATATAAATAACCTCCAATAACGTAAAAGTAAAAACATCTGATTATTAAAGTTTTAAAAAATTAATTTCATCCAAAGAAAAAACATCTAAATTTGAATAGACTCTATGCAGGGCAACCTCAGAAGTCCAAGCAGTAAATACATTATGGCACATCCCCTCCTCCCAAACCCACCAACTACATTACATAATGAAAAATAATATTTTTTTTCTATATATTCTAAGTTCACGGAGGCTGACTTTTTATTCTTACCCTCCTTCCCTCTCTTTCTCTTGTGTGCACCACTTTGTGACTCTTTTTCTGCTGATCTTAAAATGTGTTTAGTCTACCAGCAGGATAATTGTCCACTGACCCTGCCAGCCGCTGGACTACGAAGGCAAAGGTGAATTTTCCTTAATGCTTTTTTTTTTTTTTTTTGACTCTTACTTACCAAGCAGAGAGGAAAAACACAATTGGATTCTCCAAAATAAGTTACAATGAAACTTGATACATAAAATGATATGAAATAAAATGATAGTTTTTGTGGATAATAAAGAAAGCTACCACATTTAGGCACAATTTCAGTCAGCAACCAATGAGTTGTTTTCGCGAAGCAAAGAGTGCTTGATTTTTAATCTGTCAGGACATTTTGCTTTCATGTGGACATCATTTGCCATCCTTATAGACTCACGGCTTCTGCGACATAAACTGAAGCTGCTTC
The DNA here is from genome assembly GCF_023065955.2 of Ursus arctos. Lineage (NCBI taxonomy): Eukaryota > Metazoa > Chordata > Mammalia > Carnivora > Ursidae > Ursus > Ursus arctos. Next base: position 3,965,403 of record NW_026622875.1, read on the forward strand.
CCACCAGCTTCATTTTAAATGAATGTAATGTGTCCAAATATTTAACATTATTAAACACTCTGTATCAATTTGTCTTCTAGATTTTTTGCATCAGTTTAATTTTTTCTCTGGCCCACATCTCTTCATGTCTTTTAGTTCATGTCTTTTAGTACGAAAGTTTTACTACATATTGCTATGTGTTGTACGGATGCATTGAGTGAAATTCAATCCTTCGAAACAAAAAACAAAGAAAAACCAACATAAGCCAAAAGTTTATTGAGAACAAAGAATGTGTTCATCTGAAATAAAGAAACAAAAGTTCCCACGACTACAATAATTTTTTACCGCAGAATATTTTTGAAATAGAACTTACGAAATGAGAGATGTGAAGAATCCTCAGAGTACACCACTGTACGGGGCAGGCTATTTGTGGTGCCAGGCTCAATGTTTCTGTGATGTGTGTGTGTGTGTGTGTGTGTGAATGTAGGTGTGTGTACATATTGGCATGAACTCCCAGCCAAGGTGCTGGACGGTAAGTAAAGGCTAGAAGTTATTAGCCATTTTCAACTAAACTTAAGGAATGAAGGCATGGTGATGGTACCTGAAAATCTAAACGACGTATGGATTTCCTTGACTATTTTGCTGAAACGTTTATACTTACACATGTACCCACATGTCATCTATTAAATAGGCAAATACAAGAATTGCGCATCTCTTTAGAGTACTTAAATTTGGTAAGACTGTAGATTCATCGAGAATTTGATAAAAATCTACAGATACTCTCCCTAGAAATTCACAGTTAACCCTGCCTCTAGCATGTACTTTCAGGGGTTCATACTTATGAAAAGACCATTGTACATACCCCAGTTTCCATCAAACCCATACTTTAAAAACTCGTTTCTAAAACATATGTTGTTGGCAACTGGCCCACCTTTTGATAATAGGGAAAGCCCTCGGAGTGGGGCAATGAGAAGAGTAGGTCCTCCTGGAACTAGACTGTAGGGAAATACATTGTGTTGGCTCTACTATGAGAGAAATACCGTAGGACAAGCAGAATGAAGGAAAACAAGCCATGAATATGCTGATTATGCTTCAGAGGGAGTTTACCTCTAAAGCCATTTAGTTAATTGGATGTTAACTGAGAGAGATACTTTAGTGACTTCTACTGAGTATAATTAACAATAAGAGAGACATTCTAAATCAGGCTCTGAGAGAAAAGAAAAAAATCTTGGAAGGAAAACTGAAAAAGATAACACTTTCAAATAAGGTGAAGAAAACTGAAAAGAACGTTGATTTTATCAGAAATAAAGGATTTATCCAGTCCAGTGTAGTTAATAAAACCAAAATTATGTATAAAAGTAACTTGAAACATCAGCACGCATATTCTTTCTGAGATGGGGAGGAAGATACTTGATAGTTTTAAAATGATTTAGGAGGAAATTCACCATTCTGCAGAGCTAGTTTTGGCTGGAGACATGTAATTGAAAAGAATATATATAGCCTTGCCTAGTTAATAAACCATTAATGGAAAAGAGTAGCAAATAGCTTAACTGACCTTCTGGATTTTGTCAGAATCCTGTCACGGAGGTGGCAGTAGAGAGTGACGGAGAGTCGGTGACTAAATGACAACGGCTGGCGAGACTGATTTTAATGAAATGTATCTTTGAGAAACTAATATAGAACAGCTGTGCCTATCGTTGTTACGTAACACTTTAAATTCTGTTTTGCTATTTGCTCTTCTGCACTTGCCAGTATTCTGATGTCCAGGTGCTTACAAATCTGACAAGGAGAGAAAAAGTCATGTGTATGTCTATGTATGTGCGAGAGGGTGGGGGCCTTCCCATCTGCCCCGCTCTCCATCACCTTCATTACTTCCCTTCAAAACCAGAAGTGCACCTTACTAGTTAATAGGATGTCATTTTTGCCACTCTTGCCAATGCTGTCACTTGATTATAGTATTCTAAGCATATCCCTATTTTGCTGGGTTTGTTTCAAGATTTTATTTATTTATTTGAGAGAGAGAAAGAGAGAGCATGAGTGTGCAAGCAGGGAGGGGCAGAGGGGAAGGGTAAAAAAATTTGAGGCAGACTGGACATGGGGCTCCATCCCATGACCCTGAGATCATCACCCAAGCCAAAATCAAGAGTCAGAGGCTTAACTGATTGAGCCACCCAGGTGCCCCTTCTATTTTGGTGTTTAGCATTTCTAGGTGCAGATGCCATCTGAGTTTATAAAAATATGTACGTAGTATTGAATTATAGAATTATTTTATGATTTTGTTTAAAGTGTATCATTTTTATTTTGTTACTGTTTTTATATTACATAAAATATATGATTATATAATATATAACATAGATACAACTTAATAATGTTATTGTTACAATAAACACAAACAACAAAGATTTGACAAAAGTAATATTACAGGACAGCTTGATTACAGTGAAGTTTAAAATTTTGGCAATCAAAATAATCAAGGGCTTGGTGCAGTGGACTAAATGTTCGTTTTCCCTCCAAATTCATATGTTTAAACCCTAATCCCCATTGTGATGGTATATGGCCATGGGGCCTTTGAGAAGTAATAGGTCATAATGGTGAAGCCCTCATGTGGGAAGAGAAAGGAAGAGAGATTTCTCTCTCCCTTCCCCCCTTCACCTGAGGATACAGTAAGGCTTTCATCTGTACACCAGGAAGAGGCACAGTACCAGGACGTGACCATGCTGGCACCCTGTATGTCTGGAAGTCTGGAGATGTCTAGCGTCTCGAACTGCAAAGAACAAATTTCCATTGTTTCATCCAGGTATTGTTATAGCAGCTCGAACTGACTAGGACACTCAATTGAAAGTCACGAAGTGAAAAGATACTGCAGTGTCACTGAAGGAGCCTCCTCAATGACAGACACAGTTCTGGCATTTCATTCATCCTCTTACTTATTACTATAAAGGTCTCTGAGGCCTTCTTCCAGGTTTTGTGGATCCTTACTTGTGCACAAGTCTAAGTTGTGGATTTTTAACAATTTTTTAAAACTGTTGCTTTAGGTATCAGTCGTAGAACTCAACCGAGTTATCTCCATAGAGTAAGCACTAAGTAGTGTTTGCTAAATTATAATAAATGATCTCATATTTCCTATGCTATAAGAAATTAATGGTTCATATTTCTTACTCAAGTTGTAGCTTTCCTTCACCAGTAAGACCTACTCAAGCCCATTAACCACCAATGGGCTGGAGGAAGCTTAACACAAACAATGTTACCAAAGCTGGTGTTACTTCTATGGGAGCCATCAGGAAGGAGACAACGACATGCCAGTCAGCCCCTCTGTGACATCTTCAAACCCACAACAGTTCTAGGACCAAAAATGCATTTACTACAAAGCTGTATCCCAAACCTCATGGGCCACTCAATTCTATCTACATCTTGGACACCTCACCTCTTTGGTCACTTGTCACAATTGCAGCCACTCCTTTTTCTTAACTCTGTCCTTCTCTTGTACCACACAATTTGTTCTCCCTCCTCTGACATTTTCTATCCCCATCCAACACAAATCTTCCTTCAGAATATTTCTATGGGGGTTTATAAAGTCAGCAAATTTCTCGACATCTTCCTTTCTTTTCATAGAATATTCCCATTCCCCAGTCCTTGAAGGTGCCCACACTCTCCTCCAGGACCTAGCACTCCTTCTGGCATTTTCTAGTGCCTAATTCTCTAACTTCCACTTCTCACTATTTCAGCACATGGGCAGGAGAGAAAACTAGAGCAGATGAATCAGAACTCACACAATATCATTCTCCCTTTCCAATCTCATGGGGAAATCCCCCATTTTTTACTCCAGGTATCCAGCTATATCAGCTTCCACCCACTGTTAGCAGCCAAGTAAGAAATTCTACTATATTTCTTGAGACTTTTTGTTCTTATTTCAACGTCTTCACCTACATTATAATTCTATTCATTGCCGTCACTGACCCATCATTCCTGATTTCCTTCTATTTGAGCTCCCAAGGTCATAGCTACAGCATATAAAGGATTAGGAGACTTCTCAAAAACTTCTATGTGTTGAAACGTAGAAAGCAAGTTATCTATTAGTTTTCTCTTCCCTATGCTTCCCTGATTTCTCTTGTCCTTTCTAATAACTTTCTTTAATTCCTTCAATCATTTATCTGATTTTCCCTTAACACCATGTACTTTGTCCACATTTTTGTAAGGAGTAGTAAGCAAAACTAGACCTAATGTTCTAAAGTTTTCCTTCCTTTTGCCTTTCCTTTCTTCCCTCGCTTCTCCTTCCTGCCCATCTTTCCTAAACTATTGCAAAAGAGAACTTAAGGAAGCTGATAATATTAAGTATAATGACATAAGATTAAAAAAGTAAACCATTTGTGGCAATGGGAAAATAGAATTTGAGTATTAAACACGAATTGTAATAGAACAAGACCTCCTGTACAAAATTTTTAAATGGGGTCAGTGGTAAAAGCAAATGGGGAACAGCAATCTGCAGACACCGTGGGATGACTAGTTTACTCGGAAGAAACACGTCTTTTGCTAGTAATAAAGCTTGGGAGACATTTCTTTGGTGAATCTTTATTATGTATTACCCGATATCCTCAACAACAGCTTGAAATGCAACGATGATATGCAATTTAATACGGCTCTATCTTAAAACTTTGCTGAAAGAAAGCTGAGAAAATGAAGCCATAGGGAAGACAATTTAGTAAACATTCAATATAAAATGATAAAGATACATAAATCTTTTTAAATCAAGTTTGATTCAAGATAAATTTCAAACTGGTAAGTACATGAGTTTTTACTCTCTCTCTCTGTCTGTATTTGTGTGTGTGTGTGTATGAATTGCCTAGGCAATTTATGAAAAATGAAGGGTCCTTGGAGATCCTAAGTAGGCCTTTGCTGGGTCTTAAAAACCTGCAGTTTTGTTTTGTTTATTTCCCACCAACACCCAAAGCGGTTATTAGCAATTGATCCTTGAACCTCAATTTCAAAAACACTCACCTGGAGTAATAAACAGGCTGCTTATTCTTTGGGAAAACTTTCATAAGTTATTTCTCACACATAGCTGTGGATAAAAGTTGGCTGCAGAGAGTGCAAAATTATAATTTCTGGTAAGATTCTAGAGAACCAACATTCTTTATGACTGGTTAATACTAAAATCAATGGAAAAGAATAAAGCTGTCCTCTTTTTAGTCATGCTTTAAAATGAAATACCTAAGAGAAGGTAGAAAAAGGTTTTATGGGCAGGGCAAAATTGTTTTCAGAAAATAATTTGGATTACCCCAAAACAAAAATAGATGATTCTATAAAATTTGTCTATCTATTAAAAAAAAAAAAGGTGGATGAAATGATGGAAGCCTTCAAATTTTAGCAGCTGCTTTGTAAAGATTTTTAGCCTGGAAAACTCATAGAACAGGTGTCACTAACTATCCACCAAATATATATGGTTAGTATATATAGTTTTATATATATTATATATTTCATAATATACCCAAATTATATATATATATATACACATAAAAATTTTATATATAAAATTTAAATCCCTACAATATTCTGATAAAATTTCAAGAAAAAAGGAAATAAAGTCTGATTCATCTCTAACTTATAAAATCAATTGTCCTGCTTGTGTTGCCTTAAATTAAATTAAATGCTGACACATTTCAGTTTTGATCTTGGTTTTATGAAAACATTCTCTTTTTTTTCCTGACACTTACATATACCAGACTACATTAACACGTTTAATACCACTTTGCATTTGTTTTCTGTTTCTTTGTTTCATTTCTTTTTCTTCTTAACCATCCCTATGCTTCTTACTGTGTCCGAGAGTCCTCTTATACTCTGGCCATCTGAACAAATGCTGAGAACGTTTAAATTGCTGGTGCCCTCAGCTTAGCTTCACCATCACTGTAACCATCAAACTAGGTATTTTTAAAAAGTGCTTGCCCCTGTTATCCATCACCACCTACAAACATCTCCAAACTTTGTGAGTGACAATAACCAATATATTATGCTCTCAGGAATTAGAGGGTGGCCCAATGGGGGCTGGCTTGTCACTGCTATAGTCAGATACCTCAGGAGGGAGGGGAAGGATGACCAAATGGCTGAGGGCAAGAATCAGACAGAAGCTTTTTCTCTCACCTGTCCAGCATTGGGCTGGGGTCACCCAAAACACCTGCATTCACAGTAAGGTTACTTCAGAGAAGTTCGACTTTTTCCACTCTGGTTCAGGATTCCAAGAGTGAGTATTCTAGCAAATAGGGTAGAAGCTGTAAAGTCCCTGTGACTTAGCTCTGGGACTTTACCGAGTGTCACTTCTTTGTTTTTTATTTATTTATTTATTTATTTATTTATTTATTTATTTATTTAAAAGATTTTATTTATTTGACAAAGAGTGAGACAGCCAGTGAGAGAGGGAACACAAGCAGGGGGAGTGGGAGAGAAAGAAGCAGGCTTCCAGCGGAGGAACCTGATGCGGGGCTCGATCCCAGAACGCTGGGATCATGACCTGAGCCAAAGGCAGACACAATAACTGAGCCACCCAGGCACCCCTGAGTGTTACTTTTTTAAAACCACAACATAATATAACACATTAATTAAGTGCCAGAAAAAAAAAAAATCGTATCTAAAGATAGGGAGGTGGAAAAAGTGGATACAAATGTTATAGTTGTTTAGGTTCTGTTTCAAATAAGTAGAAAGCACTTTCTAAATATGCTTTTTCACATAACAGAATGACAAGTCTGCGGCCTTAAAATTATCATTGAAAATAATTGGGTCTTGCACATATTTTTAAATTTTATTTTTATAAAGTATTTAAAATATACAGGCAAGTATGCATAATAATAAAATGCAAAATAATGTATATAATAATATCTAGCCTTTTAAAATTTTAATATATTTTTTATATTTGTTTCAGAGATACTTTTTAAAACACTAAAACATAACAGAGTTGAAGCATCCTGTGTAAATTTCTTAATCCCATTTGCCTTCTTACCTCCCCAGAATTAATAACTACAATTGATTTGGAGTCTATTACTACATATTTCCAAATGCTATTTTTATACACACATGCAGCCATAAAAATATATAGTAATTCTTTGTAGTGTTTTGCACTTTATATACACAAAAAAAGACAGCACTTGCTTGGTACCAGATATTGTTCTAAATATTTCACATTTTCAATTTAGGTAAGATAATAAAGTCCTATGAATAGAAAATATCACACACCCGCACCCCTTTACTCTACAGACAAAAAAATAAAAAATAAATCAGGCAAAGACACATTTGCAAACAACTGGGAAGGTCTGATATTTCATCCCACTGAGAAGCTAACAAGTTAGCCTGCCAGAGATTCAGGGATACTTGTAGAAGACAGGAGACTCCTGGGTTAAATGAAATACAATTTATTGCTCATAGTAACCGCAGGAGCCAGAGTATCAACATTTATTTCTCTAGCTCCCCAAACCCACTTACCACAGGGCTTCACCAGGAGGGTCAGATAATATCTGCACATGCAGTGGATTGCTTTATAGAAGAGGAATAGTGAGCTTTGGGAATCTTTAATAATGTGCTGTAAGCATGCGGGCTCTTTGCTCCAGCGGGAGACACTATCTCTATCTTCAAAGACTGTTTACTATACAAATATTCTTGAAAAGGTAATTGTAAACAAAGTTCAGTCAGTGCTTCACTCACAAGGCCTGCAGAAATGCATGACCTATGGAGATTTGTTTCACAGCAAGATAAAGTAACCTGCTCCAGGCTCATTACTATAAGGATTGTTAACGGGTTTGAAAGAGAAGGGAGTGACTCCAGAATCCATGCTCTTAACTACTATGTTATCCAACCTCTTCGTTGGCAGATAAGAATTCTCAAAGTACAGCCCAACACTGATATGTCCTTTTTTAAAAATCACCTATAGGTGTGAAATGACAACCTGATTAGTAAAATTAGTGATAAGCTTGAGCAGAATGTGCTTATTGGCCATTTAGCTTTCTTTATTATAAACTGTTTATAGCTTTTGTAATTGACTGCTATTAGCTTGTTTTTCTTTTTCTTTCTTTTTTTTTTTTTCTACCTGAATTGATTTATAGAAACTTTTGTAAATTCTGGATTGCAGAACCTTATTGCTCATGTGCTTTGGAAACATTTTTTCATCTGTAGCTTGTCCTTTTTTTTACAGGGACTTATGTTGCATAAATACAAATAAATGGGAAAAAGCATTTTATTGTAAGCAAATAATCGGGGCTTTCCTTTTTGACTCGTGCTTTCTCTTTTTATAGAAACCATTTTAAAGAAATATTTTATTTCATCAAGTCTCTAAACCTCTATTATAGATATTTCTTATAAATAATTAAAATTTTTGCTTTTCGAAAGTAGGTCTTCAGTCCTCACTGATCTTTGTAAGGGATGATTACTCTGTTATGGTATACTAAATATCAACTTGAAATTATTCAAAGTTGTACACACCATGAATGACATCTTATCTGTTAGCAGCTGTCAGTCTTGACTCAAAAATAGGAAAGAAAAAAAAGAAAAAGGACCTCTAGGATAACCTCTAAGCCTCAAACAGAGTTTCTAAACACATTTTTTGAGCTAGTAAGACTTATATCCCCAGGGGAGTAGTAAGCATGATTATACAGTAAGAAAAGTAACTGGAAAGTTAGATAAAAGTAAATGGTTACAATGTAGAGTTTTATGATTCTTGTTATACCTATAGGGCAATCTTTTAAAACAAACAAAAAAATAAATAAATAAAGCTAATTCATTTAAAACCCCATTCAGGCAAAAATAGACAAGGCAAGAAACAACAATTGTTGGAGAGGATGTGGAGAAAGGGGATCCCTCCTACATTGTTGGTGGGAATGCAAGTTGGTACAGCCACTCTGGAAAACAGTGTGGAGGTCCCTTAAAAAGTTAAAAATTGAGCTACCCTATGACCCAGCCATTGCACTACTGGGTGTTTACCCCAAAGATACAGACGTAGTGAAGAGAAGGGCCATATGCACCCCAATGTTCATAGCAGCAATGTCCACAATAGCTAAATCGTGGAAGGAGCCGAGATGCCCTTCAACAGATGACTGGATTAAGAAGCTGTGGTCCATATATACAATGGAATATTACTCAGCTATCAGAAAGAACGAGTTCTCAACTTTTGCTGCAACATGGACGGCACTGGAGGAGATAATGCTAAGTGAAATAAGTCAAGCAGAGAAAGACAAATATTATATGGTTTCTCTCATCTATGGAACATAAGAACTAGGAAGATCGGTAGGGGAAGAAAGGGATAAAGAAAGGGGGGATAATCAGAAGGGGGAATGAAACATGAGAGACTATGGACTCTGAGAAACAAACTGAGGGCTTCAGAGGGGAGGGGGTGGGGGAATGGGATAAGCTGGTGATGGGTAGTAAGGAGGGCATGTATTGCATGGTGCACTGGGTGTTATACGCAACTAATGAATCATCGAACTTTATATTGGAAACTGGGGATGTACTGTATGGTGACTAACATAATATAATAAAAAATCATTAAAAAATAAATAAATAAAACCCCATTCAAATGTCAAAATAAGTGTAAGAGTTCTAGTGCAATACCACTTGCAAATGTCATGGTTTTTCTATACTCATGCTGTTTAATCACTTCATCAAAAGAAATTAATACTCAACAGCAATTATATGTCTAAAAAACTGAAAATTTATCTATCACCAAATCTTTCAGCTTTTTTTTTTTCTCACAAATTTTCAGCTAGAGAAGACAGAGTGCGTGGCACATGCTAACCTTTTCATTTTGAGTTGTTTTGACTTGACTCTTAAGCTAACATTTCAGAAATGCATGCTATTCTTTTTTTTCTTTGAAGCTAATCATCTACATTGAACACAGGTGCTTATAAAACAGTGGACACCAACTAATTATAGATTGACCCAGCCATATTGACAGAATTGATTCCTGTACTTTTACTCTTACAGAATGTCATACTAACTTTAGCTTGACTTTTTAGAAGGAAAGGAAAATAGTGACCATCTCATAAACAACCTGCAACTGGAACATGACTATGTCTAACGTGCTTCGTTTTTGCAAATGTAAGAATAACATTAAGAATGTACGACCTTATTAGTTTGAGTCTGTAAAAAGAGACAATCTATATCTAGCTGTACGGATTTAAAAAAAAACACTTTTTAATTTTATGTTCATACATTTTTTTACTCTTTTTCTAGATTTTATATAGTTACTTATGTTATTGCAGTAAGAGTGGTAATATTCATAGGGAAAATACATTTTGTTAGAAAAATAAATGTTGATTAATTGATTTACCATCTATGGAGATATATATATGGAGAGACATAACATTCAATAGTGATATGATTAAACGTAGAAAAAGTAACAGTTGTCCTAAATTTATCTACAAATCCAGTACTGTCACAACTCAAATTCCAGCTGGTAAACACATTGCTCCATATAAAACACCTGCAAAAACGTCTATAAAAAGCTAATTCAACTTAAAAAAAATGAAAAGAATAACAGAGATACATTCCTTATACTGATAGCAACCCATAATGGAAAGACCAAAAATTGAGATATTATCGAATACCACAGAAAGAAACAAATGGAACAGAATATAGAATTCTGATATGCAGTTGACATATTTGAAATTATGTTAACAATGATAACACAGAGCAATGGGAACTTATAGATTGCTTAGTAGATTGATATTGGGAGAATAAGCTAATTCTACATTAAAAATACTCTTTAATGTACATACTATACAAAGGAATACTGCACATGGATAAAACCACATAAAGCTTTTATTTAAAAAAAAGGAAAAAAATAGTAGAAGAACTTCATCTAGGAGTAGAACAGGTTTATTCAAAAAGATATTCAAAGCACAAAATCTAGGGCAAAAAAATAAGGATTTGAGTACATTAAAATTAAGGATTTCTGTTCAGCCACAAAGTTAAAAAAGAGACTAAAAAATAAGAGAAAATATTTTCAACATCTAAAAATGGCGAGATTAATATCTAAAATATAACACTCCCCACCCCCCAAAAATACCCAAGGGAATTATAGGAAATTAGTAGAATAGGAGTAGAAAGATAAACAGAAATTTCACAGAACAACTAAACAGGAAGTAAAGAGCTCCTCAATCTTATCCATCATCAGAGTAATAAAAAATAAACAATGAAAAAGTATATTATATCTATAAAGTATAAAATTAATATCACCTAGTGTTGGCAACAATACAGGTAGTCAAGAATTCCTGTGCAGTAAAAAGGGACATAGATTAATGGAGCAGAATACAAAACCCAGAAACGAACCCACCACTATATGATCAACCAGTCTTCGATAAAGCAGGAAAGAATATCCAATGGAAAAAAAAGACAATCTCTTCAACAAATGAAGTTGGGAAAACCGGACAGCCACATGCAGAAGAATGAAACTGGACCAGTTTCTTACAGCATACACAAAAATGAATTCAAAATGGATTAAAGACCTAACGTGCGACCTGAAACTATAAAAAATCCCAGAAGAGAACGCAAGCAAGTAACTTCTTTGACATTGGCCATAGCAACTTTTTCTAGATATGTCTCCTGAGGCAAGGGAAACAAGAGCAAAAATAAACTATTGGGACTTCATCAAAATAAAAAAACTGCTGCACAGCAAAGGAAACAATCAACAAAATTAGAAGGCAACCTATGAATGGGAGAAAATATTTGCAAATGACATATCTGATAGAGGGCTAGTATCCAAAATATATAAAGAACTTATAAAACTCAACACCCCCAAAACAAATAATCCAATTAAAAATGGTTAGGAGACATGAACAGACATTTCTCCAAAGAAGACATACTGATGGCCAATAGACACATGAGAAGATTCTCATCTTCATTTACCATCAGAGAAATGTGAATCAGAACTACAATGAAATATCACCTCACACCTGTCAGAATGGTTCAGTTCAACAACATGAGAAACAACAGGTGTTGGCAAGAATGTGGAGAGAAAAGGAACCCTCCTGCACTGTTGATGGGAATGCAAACTGGTGCAGCCACTGTGGAAAAAAACATGGAGGTTCCTTAAAAAGTTAAAAATAGAACTACCCTACGATCCAGCAATCACACTACTGGGTATTTACCCAAAGAATAAAAAAATACTAATTCAAAGGGATACATGCATCCCTATGTTTATAGCAGCATGTCTACAATAACCAAGGCATGGAAGCAGCCCAAGTGTCCATCAATCGATGACTGGATAAAGAAGATGTGGTATATATGTACAATGGAATATTATTCAGCCATGTAAAAGAATGAAATCTTGCCATTTGCGACAACGTGGATGGAGCTAGAGAGTATTATGCTAAGTGAAATAAGTCAGAGAAAGACAAATACTATATAATTTCATTTGCATAAGGAATTTATGAAACAAAACAAATGAGCAAAGGAAAAAAATGAGAGAAGACAAACCAAGAGAACGAACACTAAGGAATGCCAGGAGCCCCAAAAGCTAAGAGAAATGCATGGAATAAATCCTACCCTACTGTCTTCAAAGAGATTTTGAACTTGCAGTCTCAAATGCAAGACAATAAACTACTACTTTTTTCAGTTATCTAGCTTGATGATTTTTTATGGTATCTGTAGGAAATTAATACAGAGGGCTGCATGATAACTAGAGAACTACCAACCTGCTTTCATGTGCAATTTTTATGGTTTAAAAAATTGTGCTTTCTTTGCTAGTAATTCCTCAAGAATAGGAAGCTAATTCGTGAATTATTTTATAAATAATGATTAGAAAGTAATATATATTATTTATACATAATAGATTGAAGACAGTGACCAAAATGTCATTTAAAATAAAATCCAGGGGTGCCTGGGTGGCTCAGTTGGTTAAGCATTTGCCTTCAGTTCAGGTCATGATCCCAGAGTCCTGGGACTGAGCCCTGCATCAGGCTCCCTGCTCAGCGGGGAACCTGCTTCTCCCTCTTCCTCTGCCTGCCACTCCCCCTGCTTGTGCTCTCTCTCTCTGTGAGATAATAAATAAAATCTTAAAATAAAATAATAAAATAAAATAATAAAATAAAATAAAATAAAATAAAATCCATAGAGGACTGCCTGGCTGGCTCAGTTAGTGGAGCATGCAACTCTTAATCTTGGGGTCATGAGTTCAAGCCCTATGTTGGTTGTAGAGATTACTTAAAAATAAAATCTTAAAAAAATTTTTAAAATACAAACAAAACAAAGTAAAATCCATAGAGACATAAACTTGTATTCCATTCATTATTGCTAGATGAATTTATGTTATATTTTATTGCCATTTATTGCTTAAAATATTTACATGCAAATTTGGCTGCATAATTCCTTTATTTTAGAGAACATTTAATGTTTTCTTAAGCAGACAATATATTATTACAGAAACCTGTTCCAACTAAAGAAGAATTTGGAGGAAGGATATAGGGGTTTCACACAGAACTCAAGAACAAGAAGTAAAACTGGGTCTTCCATAAGAAGAGACCCGGGAAATAGAAAAACAATAACCATAACATATTTTCTTTTAATTTCCCTTTATTTTTTCTGTGAGGTTGAATGTTCTATCACTCCTGCTTTTCTCCATTTCCCTGCTTTACTTTTGCACATTAGAGTTCTCTGCTTATTCAGTCATTTGCACACTGCTTTCAGTGACCACCCCAAAACTGCCATCTCAACTCCTGAGTCTGCTTGAATTTACAGGCTCTTATCAGAATTTGGAACTCAGTATCTATGCTCTAAATCAAAATTCTTGGAGGCCTGGCATAATTCAGACACCAATGTCTGATCCTATAAACTGTGGTCAAAGGACTGAATTTATATGGAACACAGGGCTCCAAACTCTAAGGTTATGGGAAAGGCAGAGTCTTTTAAGAAAGGGATGTGAGAACAAGAAAGGAATGTTCAGCATTTCTACCACAAAAGTATTCTTTAAAGAAAAAAATATTTATTTATTTATTTATTTTAGAGAAAGGGAGAGAGCAAGCAGGGGGATGGGTGCAGAGGTAGAGGGAGAGAGGGGCACCTGGGTGGCTCAGTCATTAAGTGTCTGCCTTCAGCTCAGGTCATGATCCCAGCGTTCTGGGATTGAGCCCTGCATCGGGCTCCCTGCTCAGCAGGAAGGCTGCTTCTCCCTCTCCCACTCCCCCTGCTTGTGTTCCCTCTCGTGCTGCCTCTCTCTGTCAAATAAATAAATAAAATCCTTTAAAAAAAAAAAAAAGGAAGAGGGAGAGAGCTAATCCTCAAGCAGATTCCCTGCCCAACACAGGGCTCATCCCAGGACCCTGAGATCATGACCTGAGCTGAAATCAAGAGTCAGCCACTTAACTAACTTAGCATCCAGGTGTCCCTACCACAATATCTTAAAGCTTTATAGACTCCGAATGGTTATTTCTTTATTAAAACTCATTAAGATAAATTCATCCTTTTTTTTATTTTTTTATTTTACTTTTTTAAAAAAATTGTTTTAAATTCGATTTAAGTATCAAAATCTAGGTAATACTTCATAACTGTTGGAATTGGTAACTACAGTTATGCAACATAGTAAGAAAAATGAATGCAACTTGAAACTAGAAAACCTGAAGACCAAGCCCACTGTCACTCCCCCGTCACAGAATCCTGGGCAAGTCATGCAACCTCCCTCACCGTCACAATGTTATCTATAAAATGCAGGTAAAAATGAGAATATATACTTTAAGTGATTAATGTGAAGATCAAAAAAAGTTCATGTATAGGTAAGGACCTCAAAAAGTGTAAAGTGCTCAAAAAGCTGAAAACAGTGTCATGTTACTATATTGGAACCCCCATAACAACATACACAAAGCTCTGCAGTTGACGCATCATAAGTGCTTGGATGCCACCTGTCCATTGATCAGTGCCCATTTGTATTATAACTGTCTTTCTTCTACTGTCATGTACTGAATTAAATTTCTTTTAGTTGCATGTAACAACAACAACAACAACAAAAAGATTCTTGCTTAAGTAAAAGCATGGAAAGAAACTAGATTTAAATAAAAACTTTTTAAAAAAACTATAGGACCCATGACTTTTTTTTTTTTAAAGATTTTATTTACTTATTTGACAGAGATAGAGACAGCCAGCGAGAGAGAGAACACAAGCAGGGGGAGTGGGAGAGGAAGAAGCAGGCTCACAGTGGAGGAGCCTGATGTGGGGCTCGATCCCACAACGCCGAGATCACGCCCTGAGCCGAAGGCAGACGCTTAACCGCTGTGCCACCCAGGCGCCCCTATAGGACCCAAGTCTTAACCAACTACCAGTATGAGCAGGACACAAGCTGGCACTAGGGACCTTGGCAGGTTCGAGCAACTTCAAAAAAGAGAGAGAAAAGAAAGGAAGTGAGGGAAGGAAAAAGAGAAAGAGGGAGGGTTATAAACTCCTTGAAGAAATTCCTTGAGGAGGTTCTGAGTCATTTCTCTTTTCCTCCAGAACAGCAAAATACACAGAGAGTATAAGTAAAAGCAAGGGTTCTTATAATATTAAGATGGAATAATGTTCAGGAGTGCCCACAGACTATTTGAACCATGCTTTGGCTCTCTCTCATAAAGACTTCATACATAAAAGTACAGTAGAGAAAACAAGCTCCCATCATTGCTTCCCTGCAAAAATCTTTGCTTAAAGTAGGTTGATATATGTATTTTTATCTAAAAACCAATAAATTCCACTTCCTTTCTCAAAACCAGACCCTAAAGATGATCTTTTCTTCTGACAGATGCAGTCAGAAGAGGAGAAAATGTGATAATCAAAGTTGCATCGATGCTAGTTACCACCACCGCTCTCCTACCCCCCAACAGAAAAACCAAAACCAAAGACCAAAAAAGAGAACCATTGCCTCACCTGGATACAAGATTGCATTTTCAAAAGCAGAATGACACTATATTCGTCACTAAAGAGGAAGTCAGTAATTGTGACCTAGTTTGGATCCTTTACTCTGATCAGTTGTATCAGCAACTTCCCTTTTCTCTATGTACTTAGCAGGGTGAGTACTGGACACAGAACAAAGAGATGCAGAGAGGCTGCGGTTCAGGAGTGCTCCCATCCCCCACCCAGAGGACATATTTTCCTCCACCTCTGGTAAGATTTAATAAATATGAAGAGCTGAAAATTAATTCAGAACTCAGATGATATAATTTGTAGTTTTCTAACGGTAATCACCCTATATAGCATAATCTACATTATTATCATAAGAAATTTTTCAAGAGTCAAATATTTTGACCATAGATTTTACCTTCAAGATCCCCCATGACCTAGCTCTTGTTTCCTCAGAAACCAAATTTTCTTTCAAACATACAGCGGCATATATGGCAAATCAAAGATTTCATGGAAATTGAAATGTTGAAATTTACTACTTTACCACTAACTAGAATATAATACAAAAAAATATGTCAGAGGTTTACTAAACTCTCTAAATTCCTAACTTCCCAAGAGATACGTGGTAGCTTTCAACTTGTTCTACTTCTACTTTCGTGTTGTGTAAATTATATGAAAATAGCAGATTGCGTGATTTTTTTTAGTTATGGATGAAAAAAAAAATTGCACTAGCTTAGAAAAATCCCTGGAAGCTTTCTTGGACCATTCTTCAATGGGGAGCAACAATTATTCTGCTTTTGGCAAATACTATCAGGTGCTGAGGGAATACATGTACAGTAATAAAAAAAAACTGTGAAGAATGGGAGAGAGATATTGTTTTAGTATATTCAGTATTAAAGATATTTTACTTTGAAATATTTGGGGCTTGGAAAATCATAGAGTAACGTATTTTAGAACTCACCTTGCTTAGGCAATTTATCTGATGGGCCATATAAAATCCTATTGCTAACCTCTAACAGAATGGTGGTTGAAAAAAATTTAGAAATATCTTCTTCAGATATCTATCTATAAGGTCAACCCCACTTTGTGAATATTAATCCATTTTTATAGCTTAACTAAAATAACAGTTTTATGTACATTATGCACAGTGAAAAGTCTGCCAATGCAATATCACCCTCAGCAAATGTTTTGTTTCTTATACTCATGAGGCCAAAAACTTGGCATTAAGAACACTTAATAAAGTCACTTTTATATTTTAATCCTAGGGATCTTGGTCTGCCAAGAAAATTAAAGTGTTCCTGAGAAAATAAAGCCTCCCTATAAGCCTTGAAATTAAGTTTCTGTTTAAATGTTTATAATCTAAAAGTCATAAGGGGTAGTTAAATATATATAAGACAGCAGGTCAGAAAGAAAACGTAGGCTGTCTACATATAATCACTGACTAAGTTGTTTTGATCCAAACCTTTATTTTTGGCAAACAACCACCTACACAAGAAGAATAACATAACAATCATCCAGTGAGGAAGCAAATAGCTTCTAACATCTACTAGGGAGGACGTTGGCATGTGGAGGAAGATGAAAGGAAATTTTACCATGGAACAGAGTGAACAACCATAGACAAAAGGTCTTAACATAATTTGGAGACATCCTTAAATACTGCAATGAATCCAGATCACATTTTTCCACCTACAGTCATTTGTTGCACTCATTCCAGGAACACAGATTTTTATGAGGGCATTTTGTGACAGCATTTTTATAGATGACATTAGAAGAGGCAGTTAGGAGAGTTATAGCTCCTGAATGTGTACGGACTTCTGAAATAGCAAGTAAAACAAACACGATAATTCACCACCACAAGAAAAATAACACTTTTCTAGCCATTCTTAGTTTGGAGACATTATAAGGAGACAAAAACTTAAATAACAGTATTATTATGATGATCTAGCCACAAAAAATTGTAAGATAGTTTCAGGATGTTTATGTATTCAACATGTTGATTAAGCTCCTACTAAGTTCCAGGCACAGCAGATACAGCAATGAATAAACTAGATAAAAATCTCTGCCCTCAGACATCTTAAGATCTAGCAAAGAAGATCAAATTATACAAGTATAATTAAGTAATTCATTATTTACTTTACCCCTGTGAAACATATTAGGAGGGAGACTACAGGATGCTCTCAAAGTACGTTACGGATTCTGAGTCTTGGGAGAAACATTTGGGGCAGGTTTCTACAGAGGTTTCCAAAGACACTCATTATCTCTTTCACTACCCACCTGACATCGGTCCTCACTGACCATCTGTTCAGATGATAGCTCTTCGTGTTTTGACTTCACTGTGCTGGTGTTTGCGATGAGGGTACTGACATATGGGGGTAGGGATGATTCAGAAGATCAGAGGGGGAGGTCAGATATCAATAATACTAGAGAAGACTGCTATCTTTCTGTGACTTCCTATTACTTCATCTTGAAGCTTCTCTACTTCCTGAAACGTCTATTACCATATTCTCCCTAACCAGAAGTCACGTATTTAGTTTTCACCATCTTCTCATTTAATCCTTATGACATTCTCAATGAGTTAGTTGCCATTATTGCTGTATTAACACAAAGATACTAAGACTCAGAACTCATTACCTAAATGAGCGGGTGAAATCCATCAAAGAATTGGGTGACCACATAACCAACCTATGCAACATGGGGTCCCCCACACCTGGCATGGCAGAGTATCTCTTTGACAAGCATGCTTTGGGAAGCATAGGATGAGAGCTAAGCTTTAGGCTGTCTTTCCATAGCTGCAAGGGTGACTTCCCTAGTCTCCAAGGCAGTGCTTGCATGTTGGAGTTATCTTTACCTTTTCTATTAGTTGTACCAAAACATTTACTTATTTCATTAGTACCATTTCCTTCAAATAAAGTAATTTGGTACCCCCATTCCCCTCCCAATAAAAGATACTAAGACTCAGAGAAGTTAAGCCTAAATGAGTTGCCCTGCAAGATGTGTTACTACTGTGCATCCATCAGTAGTAAATACATCCTGAGGTATATTGTGCTGGGACCAAGTCTGAGAAAAGTGGAGGATAGATGCACTGTATCCTTTTCTGTCTGCTGCAGTTTTGACATTCTGTTGTAAGTGTCTAGGTCTTATGTTTAAAGCAGAGTTTTTTGTGCATAAACATTAAATTGTATTAGAAATTTGGGCAAATGAACTATTTCTAGGCTTTTCTATGGACCAGGACTCGGACTAGTCTTCAGTAGTTACGTGATTTTCCGAAGAGGCTAATTCTCACTGGAAAGCAAATGATGAGAATAGAATCCTTTGTTCCCAGCCAGGATGCCAGTTTTGTCACCAAGATTGATACTAGATTATAGATAAGAAGGAAGATAGAAAACCACCATGGGTGTTTTTATTTGGCTTGTTCATACTTTCCTGGGAATTTAGTATCTGATTAAGTCAATTTGTAAGTGAATTGGACATATTTCAGTGAACTGGTTTCATAATGTGGATTCACACTTTATAAACCATTATTTTAGTTAGCATTGCAATAGCTCAGGTTAAGGAAACACTTTCAGTTCTTAAGAGTCCTTACCCAAGCAGAAGGACCCAATTACTTCTGTTACAAAAATGCCAGTGCCCAAATTGGGCTGTCTAGCTGAGCAGAACTTTTTTTTTCCTGTTCAGGCATGAAGCTTACAAGTTGAAGAAACTCAGCAGTTCTCCAGCCTGGCTGCATATACTCATCACATGAGGAGACAGAGATGTCTTTTTCTTACCTTCAGGTATTATGATTTATTTGACTCATGTGGAGCCCAGACATTGGTTTTGTTTTTTGAAACCACTTCTTGAAGTGATTCTAATGTCTATCCAGGGTTGAAAATCAATGAGCTCTGTTGGCAGGATAAAAAGAGAGTAATCTCACCAACGTCAACTCTAAGTAACCTTGAGGAGAGAAAGAGGAGAGCGTTTTAGGGCTTCATGGTGGCCACAGCAGAGTTGATGGTGGAGGCGGTGACAGAGTGGTTGCGTGATCGTTTGTAGGTGTTTTTGAAGAGAGGCAGCTTAAATCACTTAGCTACACTGGCTGTGGGGAGGTGAGAGAGGTATCCTACCCTCAGTGGATAAACATGATTATAAATGCATTTCTATGAGGAAAATGGAACTTTTGAGGTTAAATTAATCCAGTGGTGAATTTCAGAGAAGATACACAAGGGCCAGTTTACTAAAATGAAGTGTAAAACTGAGGAGGTCAGCGGAGCAAAAGATGGGACATCTCCAGTGTGAGCACAGGACATGAAAAGCTGCCTAATTAGATTGGTCTTGCCACTTTCTCTTTTGCTCTTTGTGTTCCTCGCAATAATGATGATTTACCGACTAATCAAGTTACAGAGACCATTATTTAAATGGCATTCATTTTCTCAATAACTATGGAAATGGGCATATTTCTTGTTGTCTTTCTCTCAATGTCTGATTGTGAATGCTTATGTTAGTAAATTACCACAGAAGAGATGAAACAATATAGAATAATAAAACCCTTCTCCATTTACTTCAAATCTGGGGTCACAGTTTTGGAACAATCAGCTGCAATGCCCACATATTCTTTGTCTTTCAGTTTTTAGCTCATTTTTTTCCATGGGATTTTGTGCTGAGGAGACTGGTTTGCAGTGATTATTTATTTACCTTTGACCAGAATATTTAACCTCACACAATGGAGATTTTCCATTGCTACAATTGTGAACTTAACACAGGGCAGATTTTCCATCTCCTTTGATTCGTTAATGATCTAGAATACAACACTGATTTCACTTCCCGTTCCACATAAATTTATACCTTATCTGTATTCAAATCGCATACGGCTTTATTATTATCTAAATCACAGAATCAGATAGAGTAAGGTGGGTAATGTAGGGACGTGCTGTTTATGAAAGTGGTTCTATTATCACCGGTACCAGCAAATTCAGAGAATACACAGCAGGCTTCTACCACACGTCAGGTATTATGGCGTCAGTGGCTCTCAAGCTTTCTTGTATATCAGATTCACCTGGAAGCTTTGTTAGTACACAGATCGCTGGGTCCCACTTCTAGGGTTTTTGAATCAGTGGGTGTGAGATGTGACACTGTGTATCAATTATACTGAAATAAAAAATTTAAAAACCACAATGAGATAACTCTTCTTATTTATCCAATTGTCAACACGTAAAATTGGAATAATTCCTAAAGTTTTTGAAAAAAAGAACTGAAATTCTCATTGACAGCTGATAGTAATATGAGCATTGTTAAAGTCACTTTGGAGATGATGGAGACATTATCTAGTAAAAAGAAGTTGCTTATACCTATGACCCATAATTTCTACTTCTAGATGAATTGCGTAGAAATCTCTTATAGAGAAGTAGAGAAGACTTTACAATGGTGTCCATAGTAGCAATGCACAGTACTGAAAAACTGAAAATGATTTAAAGGTCCACCAACAGAATTATGTTATATTCAAATGACAGGATACCATACAACAGTTAAAATGAATAAACTAAAGTTACATATATATCAACACAGAAAAATATCATTGACATATTAGGCAAATAGAGTGCAGAACATATATATTATATACTTGTTATCAAATTTTAGGTACTGCAAAATCACAGTACTATTTAGAAACCATACATATGAAAGTTAAAATAAAGAGGTCATCACGATAAACACAAATACTAAATTTATCAGCAGAGAGAAAACGTGGAATTGGGGAGATAAATTTATAAGCCTTTTTTAATGTCGAAATCAAATTCTTGAATTATCTTCATTTTGCATACCTCTGGGGTTATGTACATACTTTTATTTAAAAAAATAAATCTGGAAATCCATCTACACCCACCTTCATGTTACGCATGGCCTTCCTAATACTATAGGAACACTTAATGTCCATAGGTAAATTAAATAAGTCCATAAGTTCATTAATCATCTTGTCAAAGAGAATTGGTGTCTTTGCCTCCCTCCTCTTAAATCTGGACAGGCTCTGTGACTGCAGTTTACAACAGAGTATGTCGGAATTGATGTACTCCAGTTTGGGAGCTTTGTTCTTAAGAGATTGGCAGCTTCTCCTTTTTGTCATTGGGAGCCCTGAGCAGCCTTATAAGAAGCCTGACTGTGCTGGGAGCACATACGGGTACCCTGGCATGCAGTTCCAGCTGGGCCAAGGTCTCTGCCAAGGAGCTAGGCTTGTCAGTGAAGCCACTGGGACCTTTCAGACCAGCCATTCACCGGCTAGGTACCATGAAGTGAACTCAGTAAACTTCATGGAGAGGAGAAAAATCATGCGTCTGATTCCTGCAGGGATTCCTGACCCTAAAATTGTGCTAAAATAAAATGGTTGTTTTAAGTTACAACATTTGGGAGTAGTTCAATAGATAACCGAAAAAAATCCTTTGAAAATGCTTCTAAACTCTGTTGTAAACTTTGGTTAAGCCCCAGAGAAACAGTTTTTCTAGTGTCCCGAGATGATCCTGTCATGCTAAAAAGCAAGGCACCGTTTTCAATCCTTTTCATAGGAATTACTTGCTAGAAAACATTATTTTCCCTCCCATTCTATTTTGTCTATATTCTATCCACAAGTCATTGAGAACCACGCTAATTTCTCCTGTGTTTGCCCTATGGCTCCGTCCCAGTTACTTGTATTTCTGTGTTTCGCCTCACATATTTATATTATTTACCCGAGGCTGTACTATTGTCATAAACCCTTAAAGCATTTTGGGAACAAATGGGAGTTCTGAGGTTGATATGCCTTGTAGAGGGACTCGCCAATGCAAAGCCCCTACGTAGAAACAAGTTCAATGTGAAGAACAAAGGAAATGCAAAGAGCACATGCATTCATGGTAAAAGAAGCCAGACATGTAGGGACCACATGGCTTATTGACTATGTGGAGTAGTTTGCATTTATTAAAAACAATGGAGAATCATGCGGGAGCATGATACTGACCTTTCGCTTCATAACAAACCCTTTGGTGTCTGTGAGAAGGATGGACTTGAAGGGCATCTTCTACCTCCTCGTTGCCAGCCCCCATTCCTAGGACTGAATCTGGCTCCCATTTTGCTCTGCCTCATCGTAGTTGGACTCTCTGATTATCTCACCATGCCTGTACGGCTCTAATCATCTTCCTTGTCCTCAGACACCTGGGGGACTCACACTGCTATTTTAGTACATTATGCTTGATTATAAGTAGGGTTGGAACAGAACAGCTCTATACTCTGGTGTTCATCTGATCCCACTCTGCAACACCACTTCAATATTTACCTTATGTTACGTTATAATTCTCCTGTTGGGAGTGAATAATTTTCCAAATCCTCAAATCAAGCTGTCCACAAGCTAACCTTGTAAGATTTTTCCATATAATCTACATTTGGTTCCTAAAACTATTAGTTCTAGACAAGGACATGCTTCATTATTATCCTAGCAATTGATAGGATCAACTAGGTGCATGTATCCCAACCTTCATACTGAAGCCAAAGCTTACGGGATGTTATTTTATTTAAGGCATTAATGAAATTTTTACCTCTAAGGAAAAAAAGTAAAATTTAAAGATTCTGTAATTTTTAAAGATTAGTTATCAGTTTCAATTAAAAATTGATTTAAAAATTAATTTTGAAAAATAAAACCCAAAGCTGGAAAATCATAATGAGTAAGGTATGTTTTCAAATCTAAATGTTTGGTGTGCATATATAAATAAATACATTTCTTAAAATTATCTTTCTTTTTATGTAGTGGAGTAGCTTGCTGAAATACACACCCACACACATGCATGGTAATAAGGAGGTTATCTGAAAATTCTGGGCAATCAATAAAGTCATGTGCCTCCATTGACTGAATGACTGAAGTTTGTGTATTTGGAATTGCATAGGTAAACAGGATAAAGCACCTTGCAGACATTTAAGTAAAGCACTTAGAAATGTCACAAATAACCCTACTGTCCACAGGAAATGGTATATTGTGGCCTTTTTTTACAAGACTATTAAGATTAAGAGAAATTTGCTTAATCCTTAGTCAGGAAGAAAGAAGAATAGGAGATCTAGGTCCGTGAGGGGTTGGAATCTAGCGATTACCTAAGTCCCTGCTCCTGAACCAGTGTGCAGCCTGGGAGATGACCATGAATGATAGTCAAATAATTCGCTAGCACAGAGGAGGAGCCAGTATAGACATGTGGAAGAGGAGAACATCATCATAGCAGTGGTCACGCATGGTTTTCATACTGCGTCAGCACATCTTCCACAAGGACGTCAGGTCCTTGAGGAAAGAAATTGTCACGGTAAACTGATCAGATTCCAGTTACACTCTACTTGGGTATGGATTTTAGACTTCTACTTTTCAGACCATGGAAATACGGAAATCTTCAATATTACTCAACAATTTAAAAGAGAAGGATGGTCTTAGATGGGAGTTATTGAATATCCTGAGGATAAGGCAGTGGAAACTCAAAAAGGTTGTTTGGAAAAATTAAATGTCTGTGACCAGATTTGCGTGCTGATTTGGTAAAGCAGTTTATGTAAGCTAAATTAGAAGAGATGTTCTGAATTTAAAAAAAAAAAAAAAGGAAGAAGAAGAAAAGAAAACAAAAAGAAAAAACACAATATTCTATAAGGTCTAAATATATCCCTACATAAAGCTATCAGTAAGAAATAGCTTAAAGTACTACAAGATAAAAGGAAACTTCCTAAGAAAAGATCATTTCTTTAAAGACTCATGTTACAATAAGAACAAGTGAACGCAAATATGCTTTCCTCTTTCCCCCATCTCCATTACTTTATGTCATATTTGCCTCCTGAAATGTTAGGCTAATACATGGAATACATAATACATGAAAAATATTTTCAGGACTAACATGTAGAATGTTTAAAAATCACTCAGAAAAACAGCGAATTTTATCCATCAGAACAAGTTAACCTTTGTTGCTCTATGTTCAAAGTATAATATAGCTTCTTGTCATTAGTAGAAACAAACCACTCAAACTATAAAATTCACATTTTTTAAGTGCTTATCAGGGCCAGACACTACCTAAGTGCTTTCATGAATTACTTTATTCCCCCCCCAACACACACAAGTCTGTGATTATCCCATTTGAGGTGATATTAAGTAACTGTACATTTAGTAATTACCAAGGGCAGAATTTGAACCCAGACAGACTGTCTCCAGGTCACACATGTGCAACCATTCTCCTTTGTTAAATATAATCGGAGATCTAAAGAGAGTCACAATGGACAATCTTGCACTATCTCTATGGCCACTGGGTTTTTGTGAAGAACTTGTTTCAGCTTTAATATCAA
The DNA here is from genome assembly GCF_023065955.2 of Ursus arctos. Classification (NCBI taxonomy): domain Eukaryota; kingdom Metazoa; phylum Chordata; class Mammalia; order Carnivora; family Ursidae; genus Ursus; species Ursus arctos. The sequence continues at coordinate 3,990,513 of NW_026622875.1, forward strand.
CAATTCTATAGTAGAAATTATGTTGTTCACTATCTTAGTTAATGACAGAAAAATTTCATAACTGTAATATAAGCATCATCTATAAGGCCTCCTTCACCATCATGGTTAATCAATAGCCTAATTTATTCTAGTTTCTTAAAGTTTTTCACATGGATTCACTATTTCTATTCCTAATCTCTCTAATTCAAACCTTTAAAATCTCTTGCCTTGACCACTCACATTGCTTCTTAAGCTTCCATTCATCCAGCTTTTTACCCTGTGAGCATCCAAACTTTATAATCCCCAATAATTTTTCTAAAATTCATAATGTATCACTTTAATTTTATCTAAAAGTACTTAACATTTTCCCATTTCATGCAGAATAATCTCATAACACTTCAGAGTGATGGCCAATTATCTACAGCTGATTCTCTTTATTCATAGTAGTGTTCTATAAAGTTGCCGCAAACACGGAGTTAGTGAGTAAGGAGCCATTGCTCCTAGCGGAAATACAGGATTGGGTTCCTACCAGCCTCTGGTGACATCTTTGTCATAACCTTATTTTATGTGTGTTCCTGTTTGAAGGTACCTTGTTTAATATACGTTTCTTAGAAATAATTAATTGAATGGTCTTTAGACGATTAAAGCAAGGGGCTTCGGAGGCCATTTGCTTTATATCTGTTTGTTGTCTAACGTCCTTGTAAAACAAGACACTCTCTTCGGTATTGAAAACCCACTCTTCCACAGAACTGTTTTGCTGTAGAATATTTAGGAGGTTTATAGAATGAGAGCTGAAACGAGAGGGCAGAACATCGTCTTGTTTGACCTCAGCTGGAAACGTGTGCATCCAGCAACTCAAATGTTTTGCTGCTCTGTGCATGACTGCAGATGACCACGGAAGCATTGCAAGTTTTGATTTTGGGGTTACAAATAAATTTTAGCACCTAGGTAAATACTTAAATACAGAATCTGCAAGCAATGAGGATCAACTATATCTCTATTATAGCCTGTAATCTCACCAAATCTTTATCTTCAGCTATACTGTCTTTAGCTCCTACTATTTTTTGAATCACACTTTCATTTTCTTCATTGTTGAATTTCTTTTTAAATTATATTTATTGCCTTAAATGTCTTTATCTGACTCACGGTGCATCAAGTTCTACACTTCAAGGTTCAGTTCATTAACAATTTAGCCTAAATTCTCTGTTTAGGCTTTTTCTTCCTCTCTAAGAGATTCTCCGAGCATTTTATTTGGACCACTGTGGTAAGCAGAATAATGCTCTCCCACCAAAGATGTCTATGCCCTAATCTCCAGAACCTGTGACTTACATGGCAAGAAGGACTTTGCCAATGCAATTATGGTTATAGACCTTAAAATGGGTAGGATATTGGATTATATGAGTGGGCCCAATCTAATCCCAAGGGTCCTTAAAATAGAAGAGGAAGGCAGAAGGGTAAGTCAGAGAGATTCAAGGTTAGAAAAAGAAGAAGCAGAAATGAAAAGCATAAGAGAGACTTGACCTGCCATTGCTGTTTCTGAAGACAGAGGAAGGGAGCCATAAGCCAAGGAATATAGCAGTCTCTGGATGCTGGGAACAGCCTAGAGATGACGGCTGCAAGATGAAGACCTTAGTCCTATAAACACAGGAACTGAATTCTGCCAGCAATCTGAATGAGTAAGAAATGTGTTCTCCCTTAGAAACTCCAGAAAAGAAAGCAATTCTGCAGACACCTTGATTTTAGTCTGTGGAGGCACATTACGGACTCCTGACCTAGAGTACTATAAAATAAATACATTGGGAAAATGTCATTGCAGCATATGAGATCATTTTGTGAGTTTATCTTCTACTTAGTAAATAATTTTTTAAGAAAGAAAAGCTGTTATTGGGAAACTCTCTATACAACTTACATTTTAGCTATTTTAATACTTTATTCAACTCACAGTTCATATCTATAATGTGTTGTGCTACGTTCCAGATGAGTAAGCTAAATCTCCGACCTATAGGAGCGTACTGTTCAGTGCAAATTACAATTACTGAGACGGAACATCTGTGGTTTTCCTAAGAACAACTGGTCATCCAGTTTTTTTCCAAGCATAGGGTATGGAAAGAAGAGAGAAATCTGAACATCTTGTTTGAGATGTAATTATTAATGACCAGAATATGAGAAGTTTGCACTTAACTAGCAAGGAAAAGAGATACTGTTGTTTTGTTGTTTTTTGTTTGTATGGTTGGTTGGTTGGTTGGTTTTGGGGTTTGTTTGGTTTGTTTTTTTTTTTTTTTGAGAAATCAATCTTACTTTGGGAGGATTAATCAGGAAGTTAGTATAAAAGATAAAAGATATACTGCCAAAACAGAAAGAGATTATAAGCATAAATCCCAGGAATTTATTGAAATGGTTTAGGGCTATTTGGTGGGAATTTTAACAACAGGAATGGAAAAATGAATCTAAGAACAAAATAGCACAGAAGTTAAATAGACAAAACTTGGTGATAAATTTGATGGGAGAGTGAAAAGAATAATTAAGACATAATATTCTGTTATGAATATGAATGACATAAACATTAGTGACATTTTCAACAGAAATTTGGAAGTCATAAGAATAATCCATTTTCAAAAAGGAAAAATGATCAGTTTTGCTTTGGGCCCAATACCAAATATCTGAATGAGAATAAAAAAGTTTACCTAAATATTTAAATGTTTTCACTCTTCTAATGTGTGTGCTTAGTGCTTTTACATGTGGTTACTTTTTGATGTAGCATTGATACTATGCTTTAGGTATGTGACAACATGACTTTGGCTAGTTCAGAGCCATCCTCTAAATACTTAGCCAAATAATTTCTTCATCATGACTGAGACACTAAATGAGATTGCTTATTGAATCTGCAGATGTCGTAACATAGACGCTAATGCTTAATGGTTCTGACAGTGAACATGTTTAAACTGTCTAGAAAAAGCAATATTCTGAGACATTTTAGGAAATTGACAGCTATAGAGAAAAAAGCTGCAAGTATTTATACAGCATGACACCCAGTACCTCCAATGTGCCTAAATGCGCACCAGTTGTTGACATGAGTCGATCCCAATCTGCCCTAGACTGACAGTGCATGCATACTGGAATGGCTGTTGAATTTGTGATTCGATAACTATGGAGTCACACTGTTTTGTGATAGGATCATAGTGATTGAAACTCACAATGAGGCTTGACACTGCTTTATCTGGTCACATATAAATAATATGCTATAACCTCTTAGGATAATAAGTTTAGGATATAGTTTATTTGCAATACAGAATATAGAATATCAGAAACCTGACAACATTTCAAGTTAAATTTATTCTTTTTTTCTTGATTTGTCATTTCTTTCTGGTTCTAAAAAAAATGAGATTAAAAGTCCTCATGTATGAGAAATAAAAAGGCAGTGTTTTCTTTGGCTAATCTGTTTTCATTTTGAGAGAACTGCCTCACGCCAAAAAGAGGCATAGGAAGGCAGCAGGCAATCTCTCAGACATTCCAAGTTGCTTCTAAATTAGAAATTTTTATGATTGTTTTAATGTATTATTTTATATTTGCTTGACCCCTGGGGTGGACATTTACTTGAGTGCAAAAAAGATAGCAGCAGCATCATCAACTAAAGTACCCTTCTCAACAGGGGAAAGAAATCAAAGCCTTTCCTTTCCTTAATCATTAATTTCTAGTTTATTTCTACTGATGCTATTTATTTATGTGAAAATCTGAAAAAAAGTTAGAATTCAAATGCTCACTGTTCATTAAGCAGACACTGTTACGACGGATTGCAGGATGCACTGCAACTCCAAGTAATAATTCTGACTCAAGTGCTATTTGATGATATTTAAATAATTGAACAGACATAAAACTTTTTAAATTTGAAGATGCAGCTATATGAAGATATTGGCTATATTTATAGGTTAGTGCAACTGAGAACAAGAAAGATTATTTTTATAAGTACTTCTAAATTCATTGTTCAGTATATCTCAAATCTACATCAAACTTGAGAATGCCTTACCACAGGTAGGGAAATGCAGCCTAAAAATTAAAATTAAGTCTTATTCTATGGACATATTTTCAGTTGTGAGTTATCATTGCAAAAGAGAAATTTTGTTTTTATGACTCATAATATAATTAATCATTATTGAGGATATAAACAGTATGGTGTGATTAATTTTCTATTAGGACAATATTCCCGAACCCCAGCTTAAAAATATAGGTTTAATCTGGGGCGCCTGGGTGGCTCAGCCGTTAAGTGTCTGCCTTCGGCTCAGAGCGTGATCCTGGCATTCTGGGATCAAGCCCCACATCAGGCTCCTCCGCTGGGAGCCTGCTTCTTCCTCTCCCACTCCCCCTGCTTGTGTTACCTCTCTCGCTGGCTGTCTCTCTCTCTGTCAAATAAATAAATAAAATCTTTAATATATATATATATATATATATATATATATATATATATATATATATATATATATATAGGTTTAATCATTGCCTAAAAATCTAGTGATCATATTAAGCCAATGTGGAAAATCCAAGTCATCATTCTGCAGAGGTCCATTAGTATTCCAGAATTCTGACTGTCTTCAGTCCGTGAAAATTATGGTCTAAAATATTTATTATTGAAGAAGGCACTTTGTTAAGTTATCAGAAGGATTCAAATTAAAGGGTTCACTTTCAAGTAACTAATACAGGGTACAAGCTCCCAATGTGTGCAGTACTAGATAACAGTAAAAGTTGTATGACTTATCTCAGTTCAGTACAGCCAATTCAGCAATAAATATCAAAAGCCTTAACATTTTGTATCCCCCCGCTCAATCTCGCTCTAAAACAAAATAAAATAAAATAAAATAAAATAAACCTTATCTCTTTATATAACATTTGATCTAGTCATTTCACTTCGAGGAATTTCTCTTGAAGATATAAGTGTATAACTAAACAAAAATTGAACAAATTTTTTTCCATTGGAATGTTGTTTACCTTAGCAAATAATCTAAAGCAACAAATATATAACTCAAGAGTACTGATTAAAGATTAAATATGGATGCTATAGCCACAAAATGAAATGATAACCTACATAAAATTTAAAAAGTTATGTTACATGGGAATGTCGGAAAAATATTGTTAAGTTGAAAATAGCAGGTTGTTTACATTTAGATATGAATGGATTAATAGAGATAGAGAAAGATAGATGATTGATACTTAGGTGATAGGAAGACAGATATATAGACAGATTAAAATGTTGACAGTGAATATCTCTGGGCGGTGGTAATAACACGCTTTATTTTTCTTTTTCCTTCTTTTCTTTTGTATCTATGGCTTCAAAATTTTTTCCAGGAGCGTATATTTTTTAATAAGGAAAAGGCAATTCTTAAAAAAGAAATAAACATTGTAATTGAGTCAACCTAGACATTACATCAAAATGTCATACAAGATAAATTTTTAAATTAACTGTTCTGAAATATTTTCCATATGATTTTACATTAAAAATACTAATACCAGTTTAGTTGCTCACAGAGATATGGGCTTTGAGGTGTGATCGGTGTTTGAATATGTAGAAAAGTGGGAAATAACATTCTAAATTGGATGGAATCCTGCTATAAAACGACAGAGATTGAAAGCACACGGGTTTATTTGATAATAGTGAGCAAAATAGTGAAGTATAGTGGAAACTGAATCAGCTAAGACTATGGCCATTTATGGAGGGTCTAAACTGCCTGACCAGAGATGTAGGTCTTATCAGATATCTATTCTCTGAAACCTCAGCTTACATCACTTTCCTCATCAACCCACTCTTCTCACCTATAATATTTACCTTCTTTCTGCTCTGGCTTCATCCCTATCCTCCCTCTGGGTTTTACGCACCTGCTCATCTCTGAATCTAAATTTCCTTCTCCTTGACCATCACATGGCTGGCTCCTTTTAGTCACTCAGATCTCAGCTTGCACTTCACTGCCATTAAAGAAGCGGGGCCTGACTTTCCACCTTAACTAGTCATGCACCACAATATCTCTGTTTTAATCCACCACAGAGCACTTATTATTAACTGCATTTCATGTGTTTATTACCTCTCTTTAGAATGTAATCTCCCTGCAAACAGAAAATTTGTCACCTTGTTTGTCACTTATACCCCCCAGGACCTAGAGACATATCCATAAAATATCTGTCGAGTAAAGAAATGAATAAATAAATACTGATCTGTCCCTGACAGAGGGAATTGAGATCATTTTCTTGAAAACAGAACCCAGAAAGATAACGGTATCTAAATCATCCCTATGAGTTAAGCTTACACGCCTCAAGAAGACAATCCATTAGTTGCGTATAACACCCAGTGCACCACGCAACTAATGAATCATCGAACTTTACATCAGAAACCAGGGATGTACTGTATGGTGACTAACATAATATAGTAAAAAAACATTAAAAAAGAAAAAGAAGACAATCCAATTAATTATCTCTTTCTTCACTTAAATTGTAAATTATTGGAAAATAGTCATTCAAACTGTTCATTCAAACTAATCATTGCCTTTTCCCAATATCACCAACACTCCCCCCACACCCCCCAACCCCCACCCCACCCTCGACACACACACACACACACACACACACACACACACACACACACACACATACACACTACCAAGATACTAGAAATAGGAATAAATAGCATTTACTCTTAGACATTCAGGGACAAAAGGGTATCAAAATGGTGAAGGTCAGTCATATATAACCAACACATAAAATTAAATCTGAAAAATATGTATATTTCAGGATCAGCTTGCATAAAATAATTACATGAAAAATTGCCAGATTAAATTAATTTCAGAGCATATTCAGAAGATAATTATATCAATAATTAGTGGATTTAAAATTTTATGTGAATGAATCTTAAAAAGAATTCATGAACCTAGTTAAAATGATCAGTGTCAGACAATGTCAAAGGCATGTTCATTTTCTGAGTGTGAAGCATGAGCGTTAGGCTCACGTTAGATATTTTTGACGCTTAGCTATAAAGCACCAACGTTATGCGTTTTGTGTGCTGTATTTATTCACTGTCTGACAAAGGCAGAAGTCAGACCACTGAAGAATTACACTTTTATAGAAGAATTTCCATCAAGCCTTCATTTTTGTCCTCCTGCAATATCTTATTTTTCTAGAACATGATTAGAATCCTTTCAATTCTAAAGGAATTCTCTCAGAGACATTATTCTGATAAATCATTATTACACCTGGACAAAAAAATAATGCAGCTCTGGAAATATATAGAACTTTGTTTTAACATACATTAGGGCCATACATATGCTTTGTATATACAATTAATTGAGACGACAAAGTGTATTCTAAATCACCTCTTTTACCATTAATAATATGTCCTAATTTTCCTGATATTATATGTATATGTACATATATATTATACATGGAAGCAAAAATGGTACAGAAATTGGTAAGTTTCTAAATGGTAATGATAACTCAATTTTTAAAAGTACATCTTCTATAAATTTGCCTATTGTATATACCTCATTCATCAAGACAGAAAGTATAATAGAGGTTACTAGTGGAATAGAGTGGAATAGAGTGGAAAGGGAACCTGAAAACAGATGGGACCTCAGGTATCATCCAGCCCCTTAACAGGCTCCTTAGCAGTTAAGAACAACAGACCCAAGTTGATTTTCTGAAATTCAGACAGTAGCAAAATTCAGTCTGAATTCAATGACATCCCAATCCACCTTCTCTTCAGTAAACTAAATGATCAACCAGATGAGAATCTCAACAACACCACACACTGAACACATCAAGAGCTGCACAAATAATCATTTCTCCAAGTCAGCTCTTTATTCAGCGTTCTCTAGTTTGACTAAAGACACGCTCCTCTCCTGAAGCACGTATTGCCTCCCGCAGCCAATTACCCACAAGTCCTATCCCTTGAGTCTTCCCCAAGTGTCTTGACATTTGCCACTTCTCTTTATTGTCCTGACCCTGCTTAATGTCACAAGGCCCCATCTGTTCCGTACCTCTTGACACTATCAGGACAACTGACGTGTGGCCTTCCTGGATTGCATTACTATTGGACATGGCATGAAAACAAATTGTACTCTTCTACCTTTTTTCTTTCTTTGCTTATGGAAGTCTTACACATTCTCTGAACCTCGCTCCAGCACTCCAAACACTAGTTCCTTCTCATATTTTATGTAAAAATTATTTACTGAATGCCAAGCATGGTACACTGTGCTAGGTTCCGGGAGATTCAATGATAAACCAGACGGAATCCAACCAATACTATCCTTACATACGTCATATGCATATAAAACAGACTAATGTTAATCAAACGTTGGTAAACCACTTAAGTGCTCTCTCAAAGCAACAGCATCAGATGTTAAGTTTCAAGGCAAAAATCAGTCATGAGGATAAACGCAAGATTCTGGATCTTATAAGGGAGGCAGAAATTGGTGTCAATAGGCAAAGCTTGAGAAAGCCTACAAACTCGTCATGCCCCAGATGAACCAGATGAAGTCTCTTAAGAATGACTAGCAACAGCTCCTACGGCAGGACAAGGTCATACAGAGCTTCCTCTTCTGTACCCATCACCAGGAGGGTGCCTGCTAAGGACTGAATGAATGGTGGTCTCCTCTGAAAATTCCTGTTGAGGCCCTAACCCCCAGTGTGAAAGTATTTGGAGGTGGAGCCTTCGGGAAGTAACTAGAGTTGCTTTAGTCATGAAGTCGAGTCCTCACAATGGAATTAATGTCCTTATAAAAGAAAAAAGAGACATGAGAGCACTGTGTCCACCATGTGAAAATACAGCCAGAAGGCATTCTCCAAGCCAGAACTAGGCATTCTCAACAGACACCAAATCTACCCGGCACTTTGGTCTTGGACTTCACAGCTTCCAGAACTGAGAGAAATAAATATTTATTGTTTCAGCCATTCAGTCTATGGTATCTTGTTATAGCCACTTGAACAGATGAAGACAGTGACCACACAAACCTTAAGAAATAAAAGAATTAGAAGAAAAGCCTACTATACGTAGATTTTTTTTTACAAAACTGAGAAATCTAAGTGGTCACAGTTTAAAAGTCGTATTTTAGCAATCACAAAATTTCCAGTTACTTGAGTATGTGCTCTGGGAGAGAAATGCATGCCACAACATGTTATCATTTACGTAAACCAGGGGAAATGTGGTTCCCATACTAGAAAATAGGGATCTTTTCTTTTTACTCCCCAGAATGGAAAAGCACATGTAGTATAACTTCTTTCTTCACTTTTTAATATGTGTATTACCATATAATTTAGGAAATTATGGTGACCAGAATCGATTCCATTTTATAATGTTAAGTATGACAATTGAGGTACAAACTTGATGCATAAACAAAAGGTACAAACTTTCAGTTACAAAATAAATAAGCTGTGGAGATGTAATTTACAGCATGGTGCTAGAGCTCAAATATTATACTGCATATTTGCAAGTTACTAGGAGAGTTGATTTTAGAAGTTCTCATCACAAGAAAAATAATTCTGTAACTATGTGTGGTGATATTAACTAGATTAATCATGGTGATCATTTTGCAATATATACAGATATTGAATCATTATGTTACATACCAGAAACTAATATTAACGTTATATGCCAGTTATACCTTAGGGGCACCTGGGTGACTCAGTCGGTTGAGTTTCTGACTCTTGGTTTCGGCTCAGGTCGTGATCTCAGGGTTGTGAGTTTGAGCCCCACGTGGGACTCTATGCCCCATGTCAGGCTCCATGCTCAGCACAGTGTCTGCTTGAGATTCCTACCCTCTCCTCTGCCCCATGCCTCACTTACTCTCTCTCTCTAAAATAAATAAAATATTTAAAAAAAATTATACCTCAGTAAAATTTTAAATGACATTTGATATGAAACTTGAAGAGTCTCAAGACACTGAAATCAAGATAAAATATTGAAAAGTTGTTTAAATCTATTTTAGAGTGTTTATTTTCTCTAACAAATATTGATTAATTCATTATATATTTTTGAAACAGATTCATATTAAGTATTTCACTTATCAATGGTATAATGAAATATTTATTTTTTCCTTTTCTAAGTAAAGCAAAAAGAAATTATAAGGAAAATGAGATGGAATGGAATTATCCCACTCTTTTATTTTAAAAAAAGGCACCACAGTAAGAAGAAAGTGACATTTTCAGAATCAGCTAAAATCCTAAGAAAAAGAAAAAAAATAATGTCACCTGAAGTTTCTAAATTTCCAGAAATTTTTACAATCCCTTGATTGCCTTGTTTGTTACCTCTGGCAGCTTGCCTGAAAATATTTATTGTAAATTCCAAAAAGGAAAAAGACTACCCCTAGCCCACTCACCCTCCTCTACACAGCCAGGTCCTGGAAGCCTTCCAGCTGAATTTCTCATATGCACTGGCTTCCAAGGTTTCAACAGCATTCTGCTGATAAGAGGCTATAGCTGGAGAATGAATAGAGGATAAAAGAAAAGGAGATGCCATTTTTCCTGCTTGTAATTCCTGTAGTGACATCAGGGAGCAACTGTGTGCTATGAGAGATGCCTACGAATCCCTAACATAGTGTGGATGGGCAAGACAATGGTAGCAGTAGGCTACTGGTGTTGGCCACAAAGGACTGAAGGTCCCAGGAGCATCAGCAGCAAACAGCGCTGTCAGCGGGACTGAGGGCTCCTGGCTCCCTGCCCTGAATCAGAGGCAGCAGTAACATCACTCCAGGAGCCCCAGTGGCAAGTGTAATTGTAGGCTCTGGATTACACTACCTCTCCCTCTTGTGTCCTGCTTTACTAATCAATTCCCTATATTAAATGTCTAAATTTATCAATATGATTAACTTCCCAAAGTCCCTCTATTCAATGTGTTTGCTTCAGCTACTGGCAGTGGCTTTAACAATAATTGGTTGGTTGACTAGGACCTGGACTCAAAAGTGATTTATATCAAATGAGCTTGAGATGCCTGAACTTCCTGATTAAGATACAGAGGAAAAATCCAAAGGCAAAAGGACATATGAATATTGGAGTCCATAACTGTATAATGTGCAACCCACCCACAACCCCCCCCCCCATTACTCTCAAATTTGCGAAGTGCACTAATGGAGGGAGATTTCCTACATTCTTAGAAATTTCCATGGTTGTTCTCTGCAGGTCAGAGACAAAGGTGGGAGCTGTTACCACTGAAATGTGAATTTCTGGGCTGGCAGAGTCCACGTGGCAGCACCTTACTCCTGAGGAGGGTAGTCACAGTTACTATAAAAGTAGTGAGAATGTTTTGACCCGGAGACATCCTTAGGTATGGTTAAGTAGTCACTAGAAATAAAGTAAAGTTCATCCTTCTAAATAATTTGTCACTACATAAGCACAGGGAAACACTAGGACTTGTGAGCACGGGTCTGACTTCAGTCACCACAACGAAGAGCCTCACATTCTCACCAAGTTCCCATTCAGAGCTTGATCACAGACCAGGTACCCTTTGAATGAAAGAGAGGCCGAGCCCACTTAAAGAAGGACCCTGATATGCCGTGCCAGGAAGGGTCTATAACTCTTCCTTAAACTTCCCTGATGGGATCCCTTTGGTCATTTACCAGGGAAGCTAGATATACACACCAGGAAAAAACAAAAAAACACACACCATTCAGAGATTGAAAGACACTGATAGTGATTTTACTTAGTCTGGGGACCCAAAATACTGTCAGGATCAACTGGTTAAAGTTGAGGCTTATGGGAATTAGGTGATAAATGGAGTTACGACCTGAGCCGATCTCTCAAAGAACCCAATGGATTTGTCAACCCAACTTTGGGTAATTTCCCAAGTTCCTGAAAGCATCATTGGAATAAACTAGTCAGTGGAAATCCTCAGAACTTCCCCTCTCTGACAAAATTGTAACCAAAGGCAATAACATACAAAGGGAGGATAAGTGGGGTGCCTGAGTGATATAAGAAAATGCATTAAAGAGAACTGAAACTTGAGACCCTTATTCATACTGTTTTAAAAAGGGAACTAGACCCCACAGAGTCGAGGAGATTGTCAGTCATGTGGAGAAAGTAGCACAGACTAAATTAATGAGACCTGTGAGAGAAAGTTAAGCCTAGTTTGCTGATGAGAGGCCAAGAAGTGGACCTATGGGTGTAGCTGGAAGGAGACCATGGGAAGTGTTCCCACAGGCAGTCTACTTCATTATTGGCCTTAAACATCAACATCCTCTCCATAGACAGTGCTCCAAATAGCTACTTTAACAATGTAGGACAAAAGTGATAAGTCTATTTTGCCAAAAGCCCCTCTTGGGCAATATTTTATTTCCATTACTAGCCTGCTTTTTTTTCCTTTATTTTTCCTCAAGCTGCATTTAATTTCCTTGAATAAACTCATTGTGGTCACTGCAAAGACAATCCCATGACATTAACAAATGAAAATAGCATAAAAGGACATATGTCTTATTAGCCGTGTTCCCTCAAAAGACTTCAGGGCCTAAGATAGAACCCAGAGTATTATTTTGATTAGATGAAAACCACTCAGAGGAAAAAACCAATTTTAAAATGTCGCTCAAGCCATCCCTGTTGGTTTCAACTGCCCAGAAATACAGTTGTATAAAGCTGTGGCATATAGTCTTCCATTCCATAGTGCTGATGTCATAAGTATCATCAAGACATTAGCTATCAAATAAAATACAACATTCCAATTACTTCAGAGTTATTAACAAATATTGTGATATAATAAAGTATTGCATCTACAGTGTGGCATTTAGTTATGTTGTCTAATCACAAATTAAACATTTATTGATTATTTTAATACTAAGTATATTATATATATGTCCTAAGACTTTTATAGCAAAACTCTGGCTGCATAATATTGAAAATTGAAATAAATTTCCTGTTGCACTTATGCAGACTCTTCAAAGAGTGAGATACGGAAATAAAAATTCAGAAAGAAAATTACAAGTTCAACCAACTACATAAAATATGAACTCCTTGGATAATGATAATGAAACATTTCAGGAAGTTTAAGCGTATATTATAATATGTGAGTGTATATAGATACTTCATCTCTGCTGAGTTTTTCTTCTTGCTCAAAATTGAAATATATTGCTACAAAAAAATATCTGGACCCTTGAAAATTATGAAATGTTTAGTGAATATTTAAACTATTTAATATAATATATATTGGTATGAATTATTAAATATATATTACCAAATACATACTTATTATTAATATATATCATATGTATTTGGGTACTAACTTTCAAGCATCTTATAGGGCCTTTCTTATATAATAGTCTGTCTCATCCTAACAACCCTATGAGGCAAGTATTATTTTCATATTTTACAACTGAGGATGTTAAGCCTGAGAAAAACACAGGAGGCTTAAGTAACTTGATTGAGACAGAAATTTCCAAAGAAGAGACAATGTATGGACTTGTGTTTCTTCAAAAGTCAGTACTGTTTATATAGTGCAATTGCTTCCTTTTTCAATCTCTGAATTCTGAAACACACACATACATACAAAGTGTTGCACAAACCATTTCCTGTACATCTATACACATTTTAAGATCACCTTGAACTGTATCTCGTACAATTAATTACATTATTAACTATTCATAGGTCAACAACATATAGTTCAGATAGATATTTTTAAAGTGATATTTCCCTAGCATAGCTATTAAAATATGTTCATTACCCAATTTAAGTATCTCATACAATGCTGCATGCTAACAATTATTCTTTTGTTAACTAGAACTAAAAATAGATACTGTATTGTCAACTTTTATTTTTAATATATTCAAATATATTAGTATATTCTGGAACTTATTAGGATGGCAACAATGAATCCCATGATATTTGGTACATTGTGCTCCATTTCTTAAGTAAAGACCTCCTCACTTTAAGTAGCATTATGGCTCAAACCCATGCCATATATAATAAGTCAGTAACACAGGTATAAGCCAAGTCATTTTTAATAGTTCATTACACACCCAAAGTGAAATAAATATTTTGCTCTGCACATAAACATTTGTGAGGGATCCAGAAGGACTTCCCTCACAACCCCATATACCTTTTGAGAGTGTTCTTTCACATTTTTGACACAAGACTAATACATAATCATTATATATTACATATATATATTCGCTTGTTAAAGCTTTTTGAGGCTTTGAAAGTTTGATTAGCAGCTGTAAATTGGAACAGAAGTTTTCCTATATCTGTGAAATGAAGGTAGACCTCTATTAATCTCACTACCACCACCTACTCCTTCTTTTCTCTCCATTACGCATTTTCTATGTTAATCATTTTGCAGAAGACACATAAACATACAAACAAAAAACTTTTGGTCAATGACTTCATCAAATTGGAAACGTTTTCTTGATGTAAAAGAAAAACTGAAACAAATTCAGGTGACAAGAGACATTTAACAGAAGATATCCTCTGGAATTCACACACAGACATGATGTGGTCTCAGATGTTCAAAACCTGCCAACTTATGCATTGTCAGGTGTCTCCTTCTTATCCCCGTCTTTTGTGGGTTTTCTTGTTTTGTTTTTTCTTGTTCCCCTCACTGACTGGATCATTTTAAAAGCCTTCTGTTAGTTCTCTTTACCCTTCCACATCTGCCAGGGTATAGAAACAACTGGCTGAGTTAGAAAACCAACTCACCACCACTACAGCTGGTTTGCAAGTAGAATATTTTTATTATTTTATGAGAACAAATGTCTTATCAGGAAACAGATCATCTGGGAAACTTTCCTTGAAATACTGCCGGGATGAGCTTTAAAAGAAATGTTTCCTGGGGCGCCTGGGTGGCACAACGGTTAAGCGTCTGCCTTCGGCTCAGGGCGTGATCCTGGTGTTATGGGATTGAGCCCCACATCAGGCTCCTCTGCTATGAGCCTGCTTCTTCCTCTCCCACTCCCCCTGCTTGTGTTCCCTCTCTCGCTGGCTGTCTCTATCTCTGTCGAATAAATAGATAAAATCTTTAAAAAAAAAAAAAAGAAAAAAGAAATGTTTCCTGCTCTGCTCCTTCCAGCCACTATTGTGTTCATCAGCCTGCTAGGTTTTAAATCTCTTAAAAGATGATCTTGGAAGAAATGATTTATAATTTTAGAACACATTTGAAATCACAAAAAACCTTGAACTATACATATGACTCAAAGTAATAGTACTTCACTAGAGCAATATATAAGAAATATAATATACTACATAAATATTGAATTACTGTTGTAATAGTAAACTGATCAGATCTGAGTTTGCTACTTTATTATGCATAAGCTGCTATTTTATTGCTTTGATTGCTTTTTCAAAGATGATCTTCACATAAATGATAATAACAAGTACCTTTAGTTACAAGCAGCACATAATAAATAAATACTCATTATACCGCATGAATACCTGCCATTACCCTCTGTTAAGCTATTATTAGTGAATAGTCCCTCGTCACCAGAGTACATTTCTACCATTCACCATGGTGGCAGTTTTAAGCTGTGCCTTCTCCGTGGGTGTCATGCGAGCAGGAGCTTCTCAGCTCTGTGGCAGGAGAGAGTTGACTGCCTCGTGACAGAGAAGGAAAGAAGTTTGGTTAGTCAAGACCTGCCCTTGCAGCTTGTCGGCTGTTATACTTGAAAACAGGGTGCTTCAGATCAGGTGCTGAGTGTCACGTGGGTTGGGACACACAATTAATGAAAAAAAATCAATGGCTAGTTGTTTTTGAAATGTCAGGGCGAACTAAGGAAGTATCTGAAATGTCAAAATGCACTTGAAATAGGATATAGTGACCCAAAGGCACTGAAGTAATTTAGGGTTTCATACACGAAAGCCCCGAAGCAGGGCAGTGGAAGTCCTTCAGCAGTCTGTGGGTCTGTAGTCTATGAACTACTGCATTTGGTTCAGTTCCAAAAACTTCTTAAGGAAATGGAAAGGCTTTAAAAGAGGAGAGGCAGCAATAATCACGGTGAA
Organism: Ursus arctos; assembly: GCF_023065955.2. Taxonomy (NCBI): domain Eukaryota; kingdom Metazoa; phylum Chordata; class Mammalia; order Carnivora; family Ursidae; genus Ursus; species Ursus arctos. The sequence goes on from NW_026622875.1 coordinate 4,006,434, forward strand.
ATGATCAGCAGTCTGGAATAAGACAATAAAGAAAGTAATTATGCCTGAAACAATAAAACCCCTGGAAGAAATCATAGGTGGTGAGCTCCTCGACATCTTGGCAATGATTTTTTTTTTTTTTTTTGGATTTGACACCAAAAGCGAAGGCAACAAAAGCACAAATAAGCAAGTGGGACTCCTATCAAACTAAAAAGCTTCTGCACAGCAAAGGAAAACATCAACAAGATAAAAAGTCAACCTGCTGAATGGAGGAAATATTTGCAAACCCTATAACTGGTAAGGAGTTTTATCCAAAATATATAAATAATTCATACAACTTAACAGCAAAAAAATAATCCAATTAAAAAAATGGGCAGCAGATCTGAATAGACACTTTTCTAAATAAGGCATACAGATGGCCAACAGGCACATGGAAAGATACTCAATATCACTCATCTTCAGGGACATGCACATCAAAACCACAATGAGGTATTACCTCATACCTGTCAGAATGGCTATTATCAAAAAGACAAGAAATAAGAAATGCTGGTGAGGATGTGGAGAAACAAGTGTTTTGCCTTTGTTGGTGGGAATGCAAACTGGTGCAGCCACTGTGGAAAACAGTATGGAGGTTCCTCAAAAAGTTAGAAATAGAACTACCCTAGGATCCAGCAATTCTACATCTGGTATTTATCTGAAAAAAACAAAACAATAACTCAAAAAGGGTATATGCACTCCCATGTTCATTGCAGCATTATTTACAATAGCTAAGATATGAAAGCAACCAAAATGCCCATCAATGAGTGACTGGATAAAGAAAATGTTATTTTACGTATGACTAAAATTTATTAACAACTTCATCTGACTCAACACGATGAGGCCGGGGTGGATTTGCAGACTGGCTACCTGCACACACCAGTCCTCCTAAGACTCCCCAAGAAGAGTTTCCCAACAACTCAGAGAATCCTGCTCTTTCCAGGCCATCAATTGCAGGTGCCAGAATTTTCTTTCTTGTATTGCTTTTCCTCAATGAAATCATTGACTTTAGCCTAAAACACAACACATCTGGGGCATCAGCTTCAACTGCCAAGCAGATTTTTGTACCTGAGCCCCTACCAGTAGAAATAGCTTCATACAGAATTTTCATATAGTTATTTTCATTTTTAATCAACTGCCTCCAGTCAGGTACCCCCAAACAGGAGTGTATTGATGACCTTGATGTTCTTATAAGCTATAAGGAGTAACCAAGAAATAATGATAAATAGCCCCAACCTGACATTTTTCTAAATGCCCCCCAATTTGTCTCCCTAAGAAGTTGTGTGTTCTAGGATCTAAAAGTTTGTGTTGTTTTTCTTTCACAAATCCATGAATAAGTAGCTTTCTTTCTGGATGAAGGATTCGTCATGTCTTCTTCCCAGACATGACACCTTAACTAGTCTTGCAAATTTTCTAGATCCCATTGCTTGCAACCACGTTCATAGCTCAATCTTTTTTTCCAGTACAGGATCTTTTGAATAGAAGGAACAAAACTCCCTCTCAACTTTGATGAAATGAAAGCTAAGTTTTTTGTGTGCCTAAGCAGGTATCTAAGACAGTCTGAAGTATGGAAATGCCAGGCTTGCTGCAAATTGAACGTAAAGAATAAGAACATCATTGAAAAAGGAGGGCACTCCAGCCCACCCTCGGGAAGAAGTCCACATGGTGCTTGTCACCTCAATCTGTGTCTCTGTGTGTGTATGGCGTTCTCGTCACCCTCTTGACTACTTAGCATTTTGCAAATGCTCAACAGCACTGCCCTGTGGCCTTTGGGACCAAGCTCTTACTGCTCACTCTAGTCTCTGTATCTACTTCTCATTTGCTAAGGACGTGATGTGATCATGAGACAAAACTGCTGGAAAGACAGGTCTGCTCAGGATAGCCCAAACACGGAATGTTCTTATATCAGCTCTCACTTTGAATCAATCTGCTATAATAAATCTTTTTGTTTGTTTGCTTGTTTGTTTGTTTGTTTAAGAAGGCTTAGAAACTTAAAGAAGGGTGATATATTTAGCCAGAGTGTGTTGCTGAAATTCACCATCAACGACCAGACAGGGGATGAGGGAATCTAAAGGTCAGAACAGCTCTGATTTATCACTTTGTTCACTCATTTATGAACTATCTCATTCGAATGACAAATTCTATAGTTAATAAGAAGAGTTTGAGGAAATCTAGTCTCACCCTGTTCCACTTGAAAATGTCTTCACTTTAAACACTGGTGCTTCGGGACAATTTGTAGAAGGACATGGCTATCTTTATTTTCTCTCATAAACTACTATTGGCATTCATCCATAAATCTAATTTCTTCTTTGATACATTTTACATGTTTAGCCTGATAATATTCCTTCTCAGTTTACTTTCTTTCCAGCAATATAATTCAAGCATAGATACACTACTGAGTCCCTGAAGGGTTTTTTTAATTTGGTTTCCAATTTTGCTGCTGATGATAGAGCACTGGCCTTTAATGGGGCAACTTATTAATTTTAAAAGATGGGGTTCTCTATTTTTCTGGACAGGCTTTTAAAAATGAATCTAACAAAAAGAAATTTTTACTATTCCAAATTCTTGGTGAAATGCACTTGGTTTTATAGTATGTATTAAATTCTGCTATTTCACCTATGGTGGTTAAGTTTCTGTGTCAAGTGGATCATAGGGTGCCTAGATATTTGGCTAAACATTCTTTAGGATACATGTATGAGGCTGTTTCTGGGTGAGATTAACATTTGAACTGGTGGGCTCAGTAAAGCAGATGGCCGTCCCCAGTGTGGGTGGGTACCATCCAATCCATTGAGGGCCTAAATGAAACAAAAGGTGAAGGAAGAGGGAATTAGGCACTCTCTGCCTGAATGATGGAGCTGGGACATTGATGGTCTCCTAGCTTCAGACTAGGACTTCCACCATTAGCTACACTGGTCCTTAAACTTTGGGAGTCAGATTGAATTACTTGTGCCTCCACCTTGCACATGGCAGACCATGGGACTTCTCAGCCTCCTTAATCATATAAGTCAACAAATCAATTGACAGATTAATTAATTCATTTAAAAAGTATACATAATCTCTTATTGGATTCTATTTCTCTGAAGAACTTTTACCGGTACAATATTACAAGCAAAACACAATGGTAGCACAAAGAAATTAAAACCAGAGAGAGTTGGTGAAAACGGCAGGAAAGAGACAATTTGGAGTTATACCACTAAGAATGGAGGCTTCGAGAGACAGGAAAGCTGGAGAAGGGGACTTGGAGACCTAGACTCGAAGTAGTCCAGTTCATCAACATGGAAAAAGATATGAAAAGTTTAGAGGTGTACACAACAGGCGTAAACACGAAACAAGAAGATGGAGTGCCTCTCAACAAGGATTTAAACCATGACTGTAAAGAAAGTAAAAATAATTGCCATTTACTCAGTAGCTACTATGTCACTACTATTTGCTATGTGATTGGTATCTAAAGCTTTTAGTTAATCCTCAAGTCTGAGAATATAAGTATTATTACCCCTGCTTTGCAGAAGACTCAAGGCCTTACTAGTAAGTAGTAGATTTGGGATATTAACTCAGGTCAATCTGATTATAAAACACTGCTAATTTCTATAATTTTATAAGAATAATTTGAATTATTCTACTTGCAATATAATACCTTTTATTTGCATTTAAATGTATCCTTCACACTACTCACTTATTCAAAAAGAACTTCCTTAATAATCCAGGAAAGAAATAATTCATGATTTTATTTTTGTGGACCCTCAAAACATACAAAAATTAAGTATTAAAAATGAAGCCATATAACAAACAACTAAATATGTACAACTTTGAAGATAGGAAAGCGATCATTACAATCTTTAGTATATACTCTCCAGCAGCAGTTTGCAAAGGATAAAACATACCCTTCATATTCTCCGCCCAACATTGAGACCCAGAGTGCGGCATAGATAGGAAAGCAGGTTTAGGGAAAGAACCAGGAGCACCTTTTAGGGACATGCCCTCATAGAGCTGTGCATACAGACCGTACACATCATCACTGCCTTCACCCAAAAAGTGGAAGGAATTCAGGTCATTTACTTTCATCACTGCAAAGGGGTACAGGGAGCTGATGAAATAGGGCAAAGGATGAAAACATTCTAGACAGTTTAGAAAAAGACACTGAGTTACAGAATTGTTTTTTAATGCACATAGATTTTACTATGGCCGCTCATTTTTGTAATTCAAGTAGAATAATGAAATTTCAGTAATAATCCATCTCATTTAGAATGGTTCAGAGCAGACTTCATCAGAACGGAGCAAGTTGTCTAATATCTTATCAGTGAAAGTTCTCTTTCACTCTTGGCTCAGGAAGAAATTCAAAGATGGTGAGATTTGTGATTAAATGGAGAAAAGAACATCACTAAGACACAGAATGGTTTTTGGGGCACTGGGCTGGCTCAGTTTGTAGAGCATGAAACTCTTGATCTCAGAGTTGGGGGTTCAAGCCCCACCCAGGTTGGGTGTAGAGCTTACTTAAAAAACAAAACAAAACAAAAACCAGAATCGCTTCTCCCAGGGGTTAAGTTTTCTATTTATCTGACATCAGGATCATGTTCAAATTTAAATTATTAGTATATAAGCACAGGCTCACTCAGCTTGTTATCATCCATTATAATCTCAAGACCATAACAATGTACTTATTTTGACTATGAATACTCATTAATTAGCCTTTGTTATGTATGATAAAATTATGTATCTCTCTCATATACAAGTATATATGTATATATATTTATATTTACAACCTAAATAAATATATATATATATTTATTTATTTATAAACTCTATATGCATCTCTCTCATGTACATATACACACACATTTTTTTTCTGGAAATATCACTCTTTCATTTTAGCGAACACGTACGGATGTATTTTTTTCCAGCCCAACATCCCTATTCCTTTGGGAAGCTTCTCCCCTTCATTTTTCTCTAATCCCAGTAGTGACCTTTCCCCTGTCTCGGACGTAAACCCTATCTAATGATGACCTAATTAGAAGAACACTTTTTGCCTTAGCAATATTTTTTGTTGCTCCCGTGGAGAATCCATATAGCACTTTTATTGGAATCAGACTGCTGTGGTCTAATCCTGGCTCTGTCACTTATTAAATATGTGACTTTAATCTCTGTGTCTCAACTCCCTCACGGGTAAAGGAGAGATAGTAATAGTATATCCTTCTTAGAGTTTTTTATGAGGACTAATGAGCTAATATTTCTAACACTTAGAGTGTTCAGAGTACAGTATGTACTATAATATATAAATATTTGTTAAATAAGCACATTTGTTTCAAAACATATGTAATTATTCAGTATTCTACTCAGAACGGACTTGCAGATATATGGGAGGAAAAGTGATGTTTTTTACTATGGCTGCTAAGGTAGGTCAGGAAATGGAGATGAAGGGAAAAAAGAGGTGTCTCAGTCTATTCAGGCTACTATAACAAAATAGCCCAGGCTTCTCTAACAGCCTGGGGGCTTGTAAACAAAGAAATTTCTCTCTCACATTTCTGGAGTCTGGAAGTCAGAGCTTGGGGTACCTGTAGAGTGAGGTTCTGTCTGGTGAGGCTGACTTCCTGGTTCTTAGAAGACATCTCTTCACAGGAGTATTCTCAGGCAGCTTTTATGAAGGCAACGATATCATTCATGAGGGCTCTGCTCTGATGACCCAGTCACCTCCCCGAGGCCCTACCTCTTAGGATTACCTTGGGGGTTAGGTGAATTCAATATATGAATTTGGGGGAGACACAAACATTTAGACCATAGGAAGAGGTACAGCTGAGGAGTCAGAAACCTTCTTAGTTACAACATACAGAAATTGAAAAATGAAGTCAGTAGCACAACTGGCAGCAGAATCAAACTATGGAGAAAGACAACATACTAAAAATACGATGAGTCCTTGTGCCCGAATGTGCCTAATAATAGCATGATCCTTAGACATCTTAAAGAAGTCAATAAATTACCCTTTTTGTAATTTTTTTCTTTTGCTAAAGCTTTTTTGAAATGGGTTTCTGTTGCTTGTCACCAAAGACTCCCAATAAAAATATTAAGATTTTAATATATCTTTGAAGGAACTTTAATAAGTCTACCTATGTCCTTTAAGAACCATCTCAACTTGTGACTGTCAAAAGATATATTTGACTTACTTTAGTCATACAAATAAGTCCCTATTACCACCTGCTAATATACCTTCACTATTTCGTTTGGTTGAACATCAAGCCATTTCAGTTTTTTCAGAGCTAAATTTTATTTCCTCTTAAATATTTATTGAGCAAGAATCAATTTCAGTCTGCTAATTAGTTTCCTACCATGTCTTCTTGTCACCATAGCTCAATTCACAATATGTTATATTAAAGAGGTGTTATTTGTTCAACACTATTAGTATAAGTTTCACCACAGCTAATATGCCAAGAAAATGAGTGGTTTTATTAGGCTACATAAAGGTTATCTAAAAGAACTTGGAATAGACCGTTTAGTAATACAAGTTTACATAAACAATATTGCTTGGGAAAATGATCTTAAATGTGAATGATCTTAATGAAGTTTAAGGGAAAAAAAAGTGAAAAAAATCAATCGTTTGTAATTGAAATTATTGATAAGAAGAAACAAGAGATATTTAAAGGGTAAAGAATTTCAAGTCCAAAAAATAAAAGGTTCAAATCCTGGCTCATGATTTACCAGTTTGTTTTGGAAATTTACTTAACCTCTTTGATCCCTATTTTCTCATCCCAAAAATTAGTGAATATAATGTCCATCATTCAGGTTCATAATGGGATTTGTATAATATGTGAAATCACATAGCATCATGCCAGGCACAAAACAGTAATATTAGCAATAAAAACAGGAACAATTAAAGATATGGACAAAGATTATGAAGATTCTCAACCTTATTGCCTCAGTCAGATACATGTTACATTAAGGACATTCTCAGGCAAGAACGTGTTTAATGCAAAGAATTAGTTACTTACAAAACTGTGGAAAGGACATGAGAATCAAGCATTAGTGAGAAGTTTTCAGAGGAAAAGAAAGTTTCAGGAATTTCAGTAAAGCACCCAGATACCTCAGTTTTCTGCCACACCAAAGCAGAATGCCGCTAGGAGTTCACTTGGCCCCTTTCTGTTGATAGAAAAATGTTTGTTTCCTCAAGAGACTATACCTCCATCAGTTGCAAAATGACCATACAAAATGACAATACAAAGATTGTGTGAGAATAACTTATTTAATTACATCTGCTAATTACAAGTTGTAATAAAGTGCATGTCTACCTACCATATAAAGCTTAACCTGTTAGGTGCAATGCCCTTGTATGGTGTACAACAGGACTAGAACTGGCTTATTCTCCCCTTAATGAGACTACAATTTTTATTTCTCTGCTATTACATAAGAACTATTACATGATAATAACAGTGTCAAACACCAAGAGTCTCTATTTCTTCACTGTTTCGTTCTAACAGGTAAAATGAGAATTTTATAATGATTTCACATAAGATCTTAATTCTCAATTCTGTATTTTGCATGTATGAATTCACAAGGGCTCATGATTTTTTCCTCCACCCATTTCTTTATTCCTCTATTGAGATCTGTATTCTAACTCGTTTTTTACTTGGTGAGACCCTTGTTTTTGAGAGTTTTCCTCTCATAATTGGATATTCACGTGATATAGTCTTTAGATGCTTATATACCTGCAAATACGTATGTTTGCCCCTAATAGCTGAATTAGCTATCTTGGCTCGTATTTGATTATTATTTTTTAAATAATCTATATGTGATACAGATGAAAACTATTACACCTGCCTAATTCCCCTCTTCTCCTTTTAAGTTGTTTTATTTTGTTGTGGGAGCTCATATGACTTCTGTTTATATCTAGCCTAACGTTATTTTAGGATATGCTTTTACTTTGCTTTTCTAGTCAGTCTTGTCTAAAACTTAGTACATATTTTCAGTCTGCTTTCTCTAGTCTGTTAAATTACTTATAAAAATATAGTGTATTATATAACTATGCATAGTTATGTTTTAACTAGTGGCCCAAGCTCAATTATTCCTATTTCTCCTTCTGGTAGCAAGTTATTTCCAAATTAATTCTTCTCGATCTTCCAATTCTCATTTTTTTTCTCTCAAAGTTTCCATCACTGTTTTTGCTCTGTATTTTGAGATGCATCTCCCACCTCCTCCTGACCACATATTCAAATTTCAAGAGTGAATATCCTCATCGTTTTATCTACTGGGTCTTTAAATTAAAAATTGATTATTTTATGTGGGTTAATTTTTGTTCATATTGGTATTAGTTTCCTTCAAAAGTCATTTCATTGAATTCTACCTTTTGATAATTAGGTTATTCTGATAATATGTGAAATTCTCATTCATTCTCATTCTTTCTCTCTCTCCCTTTGTGTCTCTCTCTCATCTTCTAGGGCCCACATGTTAGTGCTGTGTTTTTGCTCTTGCTTATTCATCATTTTGTTTAACTTATGGGTACAGGACCGAGTGTTGCGATGGCTTACGTGGTGGCAAGATTGTTAGTATCCTACATCATTAGTGTCATTCCTGGCAATCTGTCTTGTCGAGTGTGCAGTGGACAGTCAGGCATGTTTCCAGGCCTCAACCAAGAAACAACCAGGAAAAGTTCAGATTGTCCTTGGCACCAGATAGTATCAAGAGATCTCACTGGAACTGTCCGTAAGCCAGTGACAGTTTATCTTATTGCCTGATTTTCATAGGACAAACTTTCTCCCCAAATTCCTTATAGAAACTTCTAACAGAAATCAGAAGAGTGATAGATTATATGAGGGGCAGACTGACCTTAAGGAAATATGAGATAAATTCATGGTATGAAGGAAATGTTCTTTACCTTGACTATAGGAGATGGATAGATTGCTATCCTTTTTTAAATATACATATATATATCTTTTTTTTCAAAACTCATGAAATTTTACCCTTAATACCTATGGATACCACCATATGTAAATTTTACCTTGAAATTAATAATTTTTAAAAGACACTAGAAGAAAACCATTTATTGTTTATTTCTAGCCATCCTATCCATCCCTCTGTATGAGCACCTAGAGATGCCTCAAATGTTGTTTTGTTTGTTATGAGCGCTTGGGCTTTTTAAAAATTTATTTTTCATACTTGTGTGTATTTTTGTGTGCTAGTGTGTGAGAGAGACATATAGTGAAAAAAAAAACAGAGAAAGAATCTTAAACTTCTTTTCCAGTTTGAAGTGAATTGACAAGTTAGCAGTACATCTTTTTGCTGAGGGTCTTTATTTGATAAGCCGTATCATTCAAGGGCTCCCCTCATCCTGACTGCACACTTGCTTTTGTTAGCAGCTTTCTTTTTGTATGTAATATTTTTTCTCCTCTAAAATGTTCACTTTTTCTAGCACACTAACATCTTCCTTGTCAATGGGAAGGAAAGTGGCCTATTTCAGATACTCTCTTTAGAATTGCTTCTGAATTGTGCTGCCTCACATTTTTCCTGACATTTTATAGAATTCATTAACAATTTGGCTATCTCCTTACATCATTCTGACTTACATTTATAGACACAACTTGTAGTCCTTTGTAGATAAAACTGTATTTTAAACAAGAAAGATAAATGTGCAAAGAAACCAATTTCTGATTAGAGGCCCCAGAAACCGTTTAGCTATAATGTGACTACTTGCTCTAAACCTCTTGACCTAAGGTTGTCCTTTTAGGACATAAGATGAAATAACAATAATAATAAAGTTTATACTTTGTTGGTTTATATGTTTGTTTTTGTTTGTTTTGTATTTATCCTGACTTTGGAAAAATTCTTACTTCTTACTATTGTTTTGAGTGTGAATAAATTTTATATTTATGAAAGACAAACTTCTACTTATCATGACTAACACTTTCACAAAATGACAAGCATCCAAAAGGCACTGACAGATTCATATCTTTGAGATGAATGATTTGAGAGTTTTTTCCTAGACCAGAAATTATAAATAGTTTTTTAAATAGTTGATAAGGTAATCTATTTTTGTGTCAATATTTCTGTATCACAGTTTCACTTTAACTATATTTTAGTTGGAAATTTTTAGATGTAAAACACTAAGGAAGTCATTGGCAAATGAAGCCTATAAGTTTTCAAATATTAATTCAACTATTTATCCACAATCTGCTCCTACCCATTTAAATGAAAGGAGAATGCCTTGCACCTTACAGAATATCTCTCTAACTTCCATTAATAAAATATTATTCTCCTCTGTAAATGCTATGTGGCACTAGTGCCCAGAAGCTAAGATTATGAAAGCATTACCATAGAAAAGCTGGTGCTATATTTATCACAGAGAGTATACAGATGTCAAGTGTAGTGGTAAAAAAACCTAAATAGATTTTTTTAAACTCTGTTTTTCACTTCTCCATTAGCATTATAATGCTACAAGAAGAAAAAAAGAATCTGACAGCTACATTATGGATTTATGCAAATTACTTACCACAAACTAAGCAAAATAGCAGACACCTTTATACAAGGGGAATATGTTCCCAAGCAGGTGCACAAGAGTTCTTTCATGACTGTCAAAAACCAAACCCTGTGAACTCTTTCTTGAATTAATTTAGAATAATCTCCTCCAAATATAGAAGTCTTCATTTAGACTATCAACTTATAGTGGCCTTCTAAATGCCAAGCAAACATTCTTTATTATACTTCCTATCTGACTGTATGCAAACAATTAACTGAAAAGAAATTTCTTCCACAGTGTGTTTCAAAGATTTTTAGTATTAGCTATTTAAGAATGTTTGAGTTCTAATTGTTTTTTTTTCTCCCTTCAATCACTATTTGGCTAACTCACACTCGTGTATTAAAAAAAGAAAAAGTTAATATCTACTTCTAATTTATTGCCTTCCTCCTCAGAATGTTCCCTGTCCTCATAATATGATACAGAATAAATTAGATTTCATTGATTTCCATTGTAATCATAGCTATTGTGTAGCCTTCATCATTATATCTGCCATTTGCTTTCTGTTCCCTTCAAGGTAAATAATGACAATATTTCCAATTTTTTTTTAAATAAGTTCTCAATAAAGGGCAACCTTGTGCTCTTTTAACAGGCCTATTCTATTCTCAACTTGTTTAACCAACCCTTTAAAAGTTAATGTAAACAAACTTGACTGCTGCATTCAAGATAACACATACTTTGTCCAGGATTTTGACTGCTTTTTCATTCTGAGAGTGGGATTGAAGGAGACTGATCACTGCCCTTTAGAAACTTGTTTAAAAACTGATTGTAGAAACATGAATATTTGAGACTGTGCTATATGGATTTTCCTTCCCCAAAAGGTAAGAGCCTAACAAGTATGTAATAGTATCAAAAAGAAAGCCTAATTATAAAGTAAGTATGGAGAAAGCTGGCTTAATTCAAGGGGAAAAATATCTGAATTTCACAATTATTTAATAAATTACATCTTACATTGTTAGATAGGTAATGTGACTAGAAACACACTTTAGTTTCTTATCACATATATTTAAATTAACAAAAATTGTTTTTAAAAGCTCAACTCTTAAATCCTAAAAACAAATCAAATGTTAGGAAATTAATAATCCAATTTTTAAAAGATCCTATGAATGTCCTTAGTGTATAAGATTATCTGTTTGTTTAAACCCCTAAAACTTCTCAACATATGTTTTGTAGGGAAAAAAATCTATCGTTTGTACTGATATAGAAAAAAGTAGTGCCATGCACATCATTCTCCAGTAGTGAGATGTTCTGAATTAATGAATAAAAACCAGATATGTGGGGGCGCCTGGGTGGCTCAGTCTTTAAGCCTCTGCCTTCAGCTCAGGTCATGATCCCAGCGTTCTGGGATCGAACCCCGCATTGCGCTCCCTGCTCCGCAAGAAGCCTGCTTCTCCCTCTCCCACTCCCCCTGCTTGTGTTCCCTCTCTCGCTGTCTCTCTCTGTCAAATAAATAAATAAAATCTTTAAAAAAAAGCCAGATATGTGAAAACTAATTTGGACATAGATGGAATAGTGCCTGGTCCATTACTATTAATTGCAACGGGGTTTTAATATCTTTTCAATTGTGACTTTATTTTGTAATAGTTGTTCCAAAAAAAAAATAAATGAATACATATTTAGAGAAGTATAAACACAAATGGCTAAGAAACATATTATTAAATGTTCAACAGCCACAGTACCAAAGATGTTAAGTAAGACAACCAAAATTCACTTTTCCCTTAGCAAATTAATAACGTATTTTAAATACCAATTTCTTGAAATACATGGCTGGTGGGAGGATATGTACATTGTTACAGACCTGAAAGACAGTATGGACTATCAAATATACATCAAAACGCTTTACAATGTGCATATGAGGCAATATCACTTTCAGGAATTTATATCAAGGAAATAATACTCATAGCAGTTTTGATTATTACAATGAAAATATGGACCCATATTTTAAAAAATCTGCCAATAGATTAAATAAACCATGGTACATGTATAAAATTAAAAACAGTGTACCCATTAAATATGAAAAAATATTTAATGATATTGAAAGATGTTCGTATATTAAAAATTAAATACAAAACAATGGACAACACAATATGAAACTGGGCAGAAAGCTACCATAGCAGGCCTACCTGTTATTCTTTGCAAGGCTTATTTATAAAGCTGTCTCTTGGCTGACATCTGAGAATTTAGATTTCAGGAGAGTTCCCAACACCATTAACTGAGAAGAGTAGCTCATTGTACATAAACTATGCAAAAAATACGGTTTTCGCTGAACACCTGCTTTTCTTCTGGGAGTCTGAAATTTAGTTATAGGCTCACAGAGGGTACTATGTGATCAACGCTCAATAAAACCTCTGGGCAGAGACTGTTACCAACTTGCCTGGCTGGCAACCTTTCACATGTATATCACAATTCACTGGTGAAGAAATTAAGTATATTCTGCAGGACTCCACTAGGAAAGGAAACTTGAAACTTGTACCTGGATTCCCCAGATTTTGCTCATGAGTCTTTTCCCTTTGCTGATTTTGCTTTGTAGCCTTTCATTGGAATAATCATAGTTTGGGGAATGACCATACGTTGAGTCCTCAGAACTCTCCTAGTGAGTCATCAAACCTGGGGGCGGTAGGTAACCCTTCTCACTGAAATACATGTTTTCAAATATATAAATAAATACTTATAAATAACAAGAAAAGAAAATAGAAATAAAAATAAGAAAATAAATATACTAACAATATTAGTGGTGAATCACAATTTTTCTTAATCTAATTCCATCAGTATTGCTATCTTGTCTACAATGGGCTTGTCTTACTTTTGTAATATTTTTTTAAATATATAGTTACTTAAATGATTGAATTATTTCTTTCTTGTTCCCAGAACTAAAATAAGAACACTAGAATAAAGACAGCAACTGCTTATATTTACAAATAATAATAATAAAATAAAATGAGAACCCTAGGACAAATGTAATATTTCTTAAAGTTACAATATAATTGGAGGTAACATCACAGATGGTCTAAATATGTGGAAACAAGGTGTGGAGTAACTTTCATTATTGTGACAAATACCCAAAATATTATTAATTTCATCATTGCTTTCATAACACTTCATCATTTTCTAGGATATATAAAATTATCATACTGTTAGCTTGCTACTTACCACCTTCACAAACTAAACAAATTAAGTTTGGAGCAAAAGCCAACCTGTTCTTGGGTTTGACACTTAAAAAGTTTTGGTATGCAGCATGCATTTTAACATTTTTATAATTTCAGCTTCCTCATGGCACTAGTTTCTCAACAAGAGTAATTTCCGTTAAGGTCTAAAGTGTTACTGATTTGTGTACTTGTTATTTCCTCGTCTTTACATATTTACAGTATACAATTTGGCAAAAACCTTAGGAAATAATTAAATGGACATACAACTGAACAAATTTACAAATATTGGTTAATTTGTTTCTAATGAAAACTGCAGAATAAAAAATTGAAATAGTGTGTTTAATCTATTTACAACAAGCTGCTAATCCATATACATACACGATTTCTCCATCATGTCACCTAACGATAGAATATAATCATTTCTACTGCAAGTAAATAGGTTCCAGTGCTAGTCTAAATTTTTGTTCTTTTGCCAAGAATTCATAAATTTCAAGTCATTGAACTATTTCACCTATAAATTTTGTTGTTGTTTTTCTGTATCAGAATTAGGGAACAGAGGTTTAGATTTAATTTAGTTTGGCTCTTGGTGCAAGTGGGAAAAGATGTTAACGTGTATGTTCAGAGATATGGAAACAAAGTATGAGTCTCAAAAATTTACAAGCTCACATTTTAAAAGTTCTCATTAATATAGATCTTTTTCTTTGTAAAATGATTGTGCAGTGCTTCAGATGTCATAAAGCAGAAATTTAGGAAAGAAAATTCCACATAAGCATCTACATCTCATAATTTTAAAAACACATTAAATAAAATTTGACCATCTTTATCCTTTCTGTACCTAGAGGATTGCATTCTTTTTCAAATATATATGCATAACTAGCCTAAATGAGCTACTTTGCATTTCAAAGTACAAATTTTTGCATGTTAAAATGCAGTACTTATGTGGTGCATAGCAAGAAGATTACCATTTTTACTGTTATTTATTTGGGGTTGTTAAAACTTTTTGGGTTTGATGGGGTACTTTGAGGAGAAACTAGAGAGAATGTTTTCCTTCTATGTTTAAAGCTGTCATTGAGATTTCCTACCCCTTTTCACTTAATAGAAATTTCTGGGGCACTCTATTGTTTATGGTCTCTGGTGAAATCACACACTCTTCAGTGTTTGACTGTTTATTTGGTTTGGCTGCCACTGTGGGAACAATTTAGACTGTTTGAAGAATGTGCTCAAAATAATGAGAAGGACTGACAGCTGAGTGAGATTAAAAATCCCATAAAAGTAAAAGGTGAAATGTATTTTTTATAACTTTAGGCTTCCCCTCCCCCATTTTGAACTGTTATATACTGAATTCTCATTTAGTCATTAATTAGTGGGATTCTCATTTTAGGTGAGAGAAGCCAAATTTCAAAGAAATATTTATGCTTTCTTATCCTTGTTTCAATGGCAAAGTATTGATGGCTTTTATTCTAATACTAACTTACCAAATAGTTGTTTATCCATTTATGTAAAAAAAAAATTCACCATATATAGATTTCAAGAAGTAAATTTTATATTTTCCAGCTGATTTATTCTGCAACAACCTTTGTTTTTTGATTGGTAACAGAATTTCACAATGATGCTTTTAGAATTTTTATATTATGATTTAGTCTGATGTTAAAGAAGAATCCAGAGGATCTCTCACTTTTACAGAGGTCCTGTCCCCAATGTCCCACCCCCTCAAAAATAAAAAGGAATAAATCACAGTGAAGCATGGTGAAAATAATTTTTTCACACTTCATATTAAAGCCAGGACAATATGGGATGATGACAGATAACTGGGCTTAAGTTCCAGCTAAACTAATAAATATTTCTTTTAGCAAGTCTTGCCTTCTAAGAACATGTTTCCTTTGGAAATATTGTAAGAATAAATAGTTTCTTAAGAATAATATTCAGGTGTTAAGTCTCCTGAAACTATTTAATAAATCTGTCTCATGTCTCCTTCCACTGTTTCCCACTTCTTGAGTGACACCAGATCTGCAAAAGCTGAGCTGGTTCACGTTCCCTTCTGACAAACAGCATGGTTGAGAATAGTCACAACTCCCAGCACTAACAAGACAGTCCTCAATCTCTATGTCATCCTTTGGAAGAGACCAAAGTAAACATGGCCATGTCAAAAAACCCAAAAGTCGTGATTATTTTTGAATATTTTAACTTCTTGACTTGGAACAACACAGTAAATCATTGATTCTTCCTAGCTCACACATTTGCTGAACTACTTTAAATCAATTTGAAGGGAAATTAATGTGAGACTTGCTGATTAACACTTACTACTTTTTTTTTTTAAGATTTTTTATTTATTTATTTGACAGATAGAGACAGCCAGCGAGAGAGGGAACACAAGCAGGGGAGTAGGAGAGGAAGAAGCAGGCTCATAGCGGAGGAGCCTGATGTGGGGCTCGATCCCATAACGCCAGGATCATGCCCTGAGCCGAAGGCAGACGCTTAACCGCTGTGCCACCCAGGCGCCCCAACACTTACTACTTTTGAATCAAGTATTGTAAAATTCTTAAGGACAGACAGAACAACTTTTATGAAGAATTTATAAGACATCTGTCCATATTACAGATTAGATGTGCCAGTCTTCTAATAAAATAAATTGTCCACATGAACCTGTAGTTTGTTTCTAAGCTGAATTTTGGAGAGACAGAGCTTTCCAAATATATGCCAAGACTTCTATTTGAATTTCCGAGTTAGATTATGGCTTCTAAATTTGATGTCTTCAAGAAATGGAGAAAGCATAAGGAAAAATCCGTAAATAATTTGAACCCTCTAGCTGAACAAAAGTGGTGTCTAGAAGAGTCTGACATACATATTCACGTAATTAGGAAAAAAAGGACTGTCACTATGCACTTGCATTGATAACATAAGCATATATGTTTTTGAATGAACTAACGAATTAAGATTTTCTTTGGTCCCAATATATTAATTTAAAAAATATAATACCACTTGTGATTGCAAAAAATAACAATCAGGAAGATAAAAAGAAAAAAACAAAAAAGATCCAATTAAGAGAAATCAAGAAAATGACACCACTTCACCACTTAAAGTTGCACAAAAAATAATAAAATATCTAGGAACAAATTTAAGCAAGGAAGTAAAAGACCTGTACTCTGATAAAACTATAAAACATTGGCGAAAGACATTAAAGATGACACAAACACATGGAATGATATTCCATGCTCATGAATTGGAAGAACAAATATTGTTAAAATAAATGTACTACCCAAAGCAATTTATGGATTTAATGCAATCCCTATCAAAATACCAAAAGCATTTTTCATAGAACTGGAACAAATAATACTAAAATTCGTATGGAACCACAAAAAACCCTGAAAGTAAAAGCAAACTTGAAAAACAAGAACAAAGTGGGAGGTATCACAATCCTAGATTTCAAGATATACTACAAACTTTGAGTAATTAAAATAGTAGTGCACTGGCATAAAAATAAACACACAGACCAATGGAAAAGAATAGAGAGCCCAGAAATAAACTCATGATTATACGGTCAATCTATGAGAAAGGAGACAAGAATACACAATGGGACAAAGACAGTCTCCTTAACAAATCATGCTGGGCAAACTGGACAGCTACATGCAAAAGAATAAAACTGAATGACTTTCTTACACCAAATGGATTAAAGACCTAAATGTGAGATGTGAAACCATAAAATTCCTAGAAGAAAAGATAAAGAATATATATATATTTTTTTACATAAGCCATAGCAGTATTTTTCTAGATATCTCTCCTCAGGCAAGGGAAACACATGCAAAACTAAGATAGTGGCACTATACCAAAATAAAAAGCTTTTGCACAGTAAAGGAAACCATCAATGAAATGACAAGGGAACTTACTGAATGGGAAAAGTTATTTGTAAATAATAGATCCAATAAGGGGTTAATATCCAACATATATAAAGAACTCGTACAACTTAATAGCAAAAAGGCCCCAAACAGTCCAATTAAAAAATGGGCAGAACATATGAACAGACATTCTTCATTATAGTGTACATCTGAAACTAATATAACACTTTATGCTAATTTTACTTCAATAAAAAAAAAAAAGTGGCTCAAAATTCTCCTTTATTCACCTGCATATGCAGAAGGCCGGGGACTTATCTTTGACTTTTCCTTCTCTGTCATATTCTCTGTCAATTCTCTCTAAATTTCTTCTGAAATCAAGCACATTTTCCCCACTCCTGGAAGTAGTATTCTGGTCTAAACTACAATACTCTCCTGTTTTATACCATCACACAAATAACTTCTCTCCTTGATTCCATATTTTTTACTTTACAGTTCACTTTTCACACCACACTAGATTAATATTCTTACAAACATATATCCAGTCTTCTCCACTCATTTAGGATGTAGAAAGGAGCAAAGAATGGTGCTTCCACTGTAACACTAAGAAAAAATCAGATAAACACTATAATTTTATTGAGTCAATCAGAGAATTGGGATCATAAAGCAACTAAATAATCTGAATTTCAAGAGGACCAGAATCCTCTAAGGAGAAATGAGACCGTGAGCAGAGTTAACATACAAGAGGGTAAGAAGAAACTGAACAATATGCTAAAGATCAAATCTGGGTTAGTCTAGAACATCCCGGAGCCCCAGACACAAGGAGAAGTCTCATACTTTTGTAACATCTTTTCCTTGAGCTTCCACTGAATGTTCAGAAGACCAGGATCAGGGAACAAAGACCAGAGAGAGCCTACATTGCTGATATAGGCATATAGGAGAATACCAGCAGGCAAGAAAGGCATGGTTGGTGGCAAGACATAAACTTTAGGGGGAGGGACAGCAAACCTACTTCTCTCCTCTCCCCCTGACTAAATTGGTTTTCCAATCATACTTAACTTCTTTCAGTTGTTTGCACGTCCCATATTGTCTCTTATTGTAAGACTTCTGCAGATGCCATTCCCTCTGCCTAGGGAGATGCCTACCCATTCTCTTTTCCTGGGTAATTTGTTTGCTAATTCTTTAAATATATACTTAATTTTGATGGTACTTTCCATTAGTAAGTCTTCAGTGACTAATCCCATCATTTTGTAGGGGAGAAAATCTAAACTTTCCCTCTACCCTTCTAGGTTCTCGGCTGAGACCCTCCTATAGTAAAAAGATTAATAGGAAAAAAACAAATTTAACTATGTATTTACTAGAGAATGCTACAAAGATATGAGATTCAAAGAAATAACAAAGCAGGAAGCTTTTATACACTTTACATTCTATACATTTATACATTTAGCTTTATACATTTAATTTAATATAATTAAGTTGAAATTAAGAAAAAAAAATGACAAGACAAAGGGGTTTGGGCCTAGGGATAGTAAAATGAAGTAACAAGGTTTGTTTATATAGCCTTTTTGGCCCTAAATTCTCACTTTCTGGTGATAAGGATGCTTTCTACACTCCTTGTACAGGGAAGCCTGGCATATAGAAGATTTATCTCGTGCATTCAGGAGGACAGAGGTGGGTCAGAGTATTATTCTTGTACTGGTCATTTCTCAGGAACATTTAATTCAAATTAATCAATATTCCAACATGACATAATTTGGCGTGACATATTCTGAACCCTATATTTCCAACCCAAAGATTTAATTGTGTGCTGTGGATACTTCATTTATCATATTGCTTTATACACTTTGCCATGTTTACTCAAATGGACTGTTCCTTCTAGATTCTAAGCTTCTTGAAAACAGAAATATCTCCATCTTTCACAAATTTGTATAACTAGGACCCAGCACAGAAAAAAAAAAAAATGTTGAATATGTACTATTGAATGAATAAAAAACCAATAGTTTTTTATGGAAAAATTACAGGCATATACTTCAATGTAACATTCACTGTGTTCTTGCTGAACCTTATATCTAGCTACAATGACTTTATTTTCTACATCATTTCTAGGCTTTTGCAGATTCTTAAGATATACTGTCTAGTAAGTGTATTTTGTAATAAAAATACTGTATTTTAAAAATGAACATTCAGCAATAACCCTTCTGAAGTCTTTACCTGCCAACCTAAATAGCATGCAAACATAGAGCCTGGCTATTCACATTGGTACCCCCGCTTCCCATTAAAACTTGTCATTTACAATGATAGCTTACATTGGAGAATGCTAGCCAACAGTTGAGGACACATATTTGATCATATGTATAGGCAGAAACAAATATTGTAAATGAAATGCAAGGCATTTTAAATTGGGAAGAGAAATTAACTACCAACGTGAAGAACTGAAGTAGCCAAATTTCATGAATCATCATAGTTGTATTATATTTAGTGAGCCATATCTGTAAAATAAAAATTGATGATTCATTCCAAGAAAAAGCACATGTAATAGCTTACCCTTAATACTTTTTAAAGGTATCACAGATTCTTGGGGTTAGGGCCTGGAGAGGGCAGATATATATATTTTTATACTTTTATTGTGACATATAACCCATTTTAAGAGAAAAGTGCAGTTATACATATATTTGATATTTTCCAATATTAATTTGGTTACAGTTTCTATAAGAAAATACTAGTGACAAATTTTCAGTATCTTTTCCTACATCTACTCAAACTTGAGTCAATAGAATATGAATTTTTTTCCCTTAACTGCTAGATTAACATTGCTGTTAATCTTTCTACCATGTTTCTTTTCCTGTTGCTACTGCACAATAGGATGTAATACAGAACATCCCTAACAAGTCCAAGTACCTTTTGCCGTAACCGTTTAGGAGATGTCCTTATGCTGGTTAGAAGAACAACTATTTAGAGACTGTGAGTTCCAGGATCAAACTATCATGTAGGACAGATCTCTAAGTTAGAAGTGTCTTTCTTATGATTCGAAAAACCTTTCTTTTCCTACTTTTCTAGTTTCTCACCAGAAGTCCTACTGATATCTGAAAATTGAAGAGACTACTGACATCTAGAGTGAAAGTTTATCTCATAATAGATCAATCTTCCAACTCACCGAAGTCTTCATTCGTTAATTATATGTTACCTTTAATATTATTGATCATTTTTTTCAGTATCTCATTTGTAACCAAGTTGACTTAAACATAGCTAGAGCCAAGATTATCTATAATACAAGAGCAGCTAGATGATACAAAATTGGTCTTTTTAAGGTCTTTATAGTCCGCAGTGCTCCCTGAATTCTTTCTTATATGGGAGCCTACATGCTTTTTATTTTATTACTATTTCATTTCACATTTAGATGATAGCTTTGAGCTTGAAAGAATTCTAGTATTGCCATTTACTAAGATTCAACTTATACTTTATCCTTTGGACAATATTATTTCCTTTAAAAGATTGTTTAGTTTCCTATTCCTCATGTTAATTATCAGTAGAAGACAATTTTCAAAACAAAAGGCTTTATAGCATTTTTTTAAAAGAGAAACATTTGTGTCTTTAAAAAATATACCAGAGTGCTGGTCATATTAACTGCAAATAGACTGTTAACATATCTGAAACTTATATAAGCCTGGCGGATACTCAGTATATAGAGATGGCCTATTCTTCCATTTACATTAAGGTATTTGATAACAAATATAAAGTTTAATGTCTTGAGAGCATTTTTTCCTTAGAGTAAAAAAGATCAATAATAATAAAATCATATACCCAATGCTGGTTGAACTAAATAAAACACTGATTTAAAAGAGAAACAGTGGTAGAATTAGACCAGTTCTATAAAACTATACCCAATTTTAATATGATGATAATAATGTGGTAATATGACAATGGTTTGCTTTTTAATTTGGCTTTGTGCTGCCCCTTACTGTTCTCAAGAACTTGAATACAGGCTTGTCTTTGACAGTTATAAGGAAAATGTCTCAAAGATTGCTATTTTTTAAGATGTTTTTCAAAATGTTCGTAGTTAAAACAAAAGGACAACTAAAAAAAGTAGAAATGACAGCTTGATGTTCTATGTATATCACTTCTTCATATCTCCAATGACAGAATGAATCAGTTTATTTACTAGTGCAGAGCATTCCTTTCCATACTTCAAGGTCAAGTGTATTTTTGTAAACCAAAAATATGTTTCTTGTGCTGCATCACTTTGAATTAGTGGCAATAAAATCTTCAAGAAAAGAATATGTTTTCTCTGACTTGTTGAGAAAATGATCAACTAAAAAGAAAATGTCAATGTAGACAAAATGCTAAAACTAAATAAGGTAAAAGAAAAGTTGCAAAAGCGTCTCTAATTTGTTGTCTACATAGATCTGCATGGTGGAGATTTGTGATATGGAGGCACCTTACACTTCCTACAATGACATTTATATATTCTAGTAACCAACACCCATAAAAGAAAAATGAATTGTTTTTTAAAAGAGATATTCATTGTATTATTGGCAGGTATAAATAAGAAACACTTACTTATGATCGTTAATGAAATGTATTCTTTACTAGTTACTAAATAGTAACCAGCCATTTTTCATAAAAGAAGTTCAATGTTCAGAAAATTCAGTATCTAAAGATATCAAGACTTCTTATGGGAATGCAAGCTGGTATAGCCACTCTGGAAAACAGTATGGAGGTTCCTCAAGATGTTAAGAATAGAGCTACCCTATGACCCAGCAATTGTACTACTAGGTATTTACCCCAAAGATACAGACACAGTGCAAAGAAGGGGCACATGCACCCCAATGTTCATAGCAGCAATGTCCACACTAGCCAAATTGTGGAAGGACCCAAGATATCCTTCAACAGATGAATGGATAAAGAAGATGTGGTCCGTATATACAATGGAATATTATTCAGCCATCATGAAAGGATAAATACCCACCATTTGCATCAGCATAGATGGAACTGGAGGGGATTATGCTAAGTGAAATAAATCATGCAGAGAAAGACAATTATCATATGGTTTCACTCATATGTGGAATAGAGGAATAGTGTGGAGGACCACAGAGGAAGGGAGGGAAAACTGAATGGGAAGAAATCGAAGAGGGAAACAAACCATGAGAGACTCTGCACTCTGGGAACCAAACGGAGGGTTACAGAATGAAGGGGAGTGGGATGATGAAGTAACTGGGTGATGTGTATTAAGGAGGGCACATTTGGTGATGAGCACTGGGTGTTATATGCAACCAATGAATCGTTGAACACTACATCAAAAACTAACGATGTAGTATATGCTGGCTAATTGAACATAATAAATAAATAAATAAACAAACAAACAAACAACTGACTTCTTAAAGGCACTATGTATAACTAGAAATAGACATGCAGAGAAAATGTCATATAAAATATACTGAAGTAAATTTCTCAAATTTTAAATTATTTTCAGATATGCAATGGCTGATTGAAAGCAACAGTAAGCTCAACTTTTGCAAATACATTTCAATTCTGAAATTAAATCACTTGCTATACATTTTCAAGTGGATGAAGTTTTGTGGTAGGAAATTTCTCTTTACTACAAGATAGGGCAGTGATTTCATACCCAAATACAAGCAGTTCCAACAGCAAAGCAGATGGTGTCATTAAAACCTGCTTGTATGGGAGTTGTACTGTGTGTTGCAATCAGTACAGACATGTATTCATACTTCAAACAACATTTTTTCCAAAGTACTTTGAAATTCATCTGGCAGATGGCTACTGCCAATAATAAAAGAAGGAAGCAGATCGATAACACTGAGCCTAAGAGGAGGTGTGTTTATAGGAAAAAGAGCACAGTGTTTGAAGGAGACCCCATGGGTTCAAATCACCAAATGGCCGTCAATGCGTTATGTGATCCTGGGCAATTATTTAATCTTCCCTTTTCTCAGATTTGCCATATGTAGACTACGAACAATAAAAATGAACTCACTAGGTATATGAGAGGATAATATGAAGTATCACATGAAGTGACTGGCACCTAGTTGATTTCTAATAAATATTAGTTTCCTTCCTTCCAAGATCCATTTCTAAAGATGTTAATTTAGATCAAAGAGAAGAGCTAAATATGAAAGTTACACAGACATCAAAATATTACTTCTGTGTACATTTCATGTGGAATCAAATGTGTTGCAAAAATGTCATGTGTGGCACAAAACAATTCCTCTTCAACTTGAAAAGACCAAGGGAGAATCTGAGATGTAGACTCCAGTCAACTGAAGTGAAACAGGAAATATGGTAAAAGCATTGTAACAATTCTACCTGCAATCACCCATTTTTAAAAGTATACAATGTGATAAAGTAGTATTAGACAACATCACGAAGAAAAGAAACATATATTGGTATGTGTACAATTTTTTAAGCTTCTTAAACATTCATTTAAATGCCCAAATCATGGTGGACCCATTTGCTGCTTTCTCATGCTGATACCTTTTCTTCTTTAAGTGTTCATTTTTCTAGCTTTAAAACTAGTTAAAAAATTACATATGTTTAGGTCGTACACCTTAAATCATGCTGATATGTTCAACCTATGGTTACAATACAACAATTCGTGGTCAAAGATTCTCACTCTAGTTATAAGAAAATCTAACTTTCCTCATCTGTCCTCCTGATCTGCTATAGAGTATATTCTTTAAAAAAAAAAAAGTGTTTGCCCCCCCCCCACCCCGCCCCGATACTTCCTCTTGAAGACTGTGTTCCAAGGAAGAACGTCAGGCCCCGAGCTCCACTTACAGAGGCCAAGCAGCGGAGAATCTTAGTCTCAAGTTTAGACCGTGTGGTTCCTATATCTGGATTCAAGTTCTTGATCTGCTACCTCTTAGCTGTCTAAGCTACAGAAGTTACTCCGCCTCACGTTTTACTTGTTCTCAGTTTTCTCATCTGTAAGATGAGGATAATTACAGTGTCTACATCAAGATAGCTATGAGGATTAAATAAATGTGTTTTTTTTTTAAAGCATTGACTAGTTTTTGGAACGTAGCAAATTATTCAGCTAATGTTAGCCATGTTTATTATTATTTATTATGAGTTAATGCATGAAAAAAGGCTCAAAATGAATGAGCATCTCATTTAAGATATAACATACAAGCATTGGAGCTTGAATGTTGTATTTTTTTTTTATTGCAGTATAAAAAATCACCACAAACTTAGTGGCTTGAAACAACACATACGTATTATTTCATACTTTCTGGGGCTCAGAATTCCAAATACAGGTTATCTAGGTTCCTGCTCAGGGTTGCAAAAGGCTATAACTGGCATGTCAAAAAAGCTCCATCCCTTGCTGGAGCTAAGAGTTCTTTTCCAAGCCCCTACAGTTGTTTTCAGAATTCAGTGTCTTGTGCTGTAGAACTGAGGCCCCCATATGCTTGCTGTTTAGTTTATAGGTGCAGCTCTCAGCAACGAAATGCCGCCATTATTTCTTCTCACAGTTCCACCTTGGTATTGGTCATCTCTGAGGCTAAGTGCCTGAGTTTCAATCCTGGTGCAGTCATTACTAGCTGTAAGACCACAGGCAAGTTCCTTAACATTTGCACGACTCAAATTTCCTATAAAATGGGCATAATAATAGTACCTTCTTCCCAAAGCTGTTGTGAGGATTAAATTAATTATTATATGTAAAGCACTCAGAACACAGATTAATTATCAGTGTTTACTATTATTATCATCCCAGTTAATTTTGGTAATCAGTTATTTATAGTCAATAATTACAAAAGCCCAGTTCAAAAAAAGATAACATTGGGGAAATGGCAAACAGCTAAAACTTCCTCTGGGTAACATTTTTTTTTTTTTTTAATGTACTGGATGAAATAGTTTGTTGCTTTCAAGGTGCTATAGTTTAAGCAGGATTGTGGTCAATTACTCATAGTTGGCTACTTACTATCCACTGTCACCCATATTTCATGATTCTGTCGGGAGCACCAATGTATCAAGCTCCAGGAATTGTATAAAGATTGTTTTAAAACATTCACAGTCTTATTTTCTGCTTCTTCAGCACTCCTTGCTGCCGGGGTTCCCATGGGACTTGGTTCTAGGCAATGAGATTGAAGCAGAAGCCTGCCAAGAGATTTCTAGGAAAGATTTTGCTTCCCTGCTGAGTGATAACAACAGCTCTGGCACTGACTTTTCCCCTTATGCCTGGAGATGTAGCAGTCATCTTGAGGACAAGAAGTAAAATGCTAACTATCGTGATGATGGAACAGAGAGGCAGAAGCATTACTCCTTAAGCTACTGTATTAACGCCAGCAACCCATCAATCTCCCTCTAGTTTTCTTACTATAAGAAATAAACACCAATTTGTAAGAGACTCTTTAAGTAGGGGTTCCCACTGACTGTAAGTATTTACAATCTAATACAATATTTATAATATATGAAAGAAAGATTGAGTGAATGACTTGAAATTACAAAAACAAAACAAAACCAAAAATAAAAACAAGACCACAATCAAAAAAAAAAAAAAATCAATGAGAATCTAATATCACTGAACTATACCAAAAAGACACTTCAAAAGGATTTTTTATATGAATGAATAAGACAAATAGATGGTTAAAAATAAAACTTTGCCTTACATTAAATTACTGTCTTCTAGTCTTGATTAAACTTTATTTGAAGGCTGTATCTGTTACAAGTTAAATCTACTATTTGCTTTAACTTGGAACAGATACAGCCCTCAAATAAAGTTCAGAGTCCCTTATTTCATTAAATTATCTGTGATGACGGCAGTCTTGCTTCTGTAGGATAAACCCACCTACCTCCCCCTCAAAAAAAAAAAAAAAAGATGCTGAAAATAACAGAGAAGTAAATATAAAGAAAACAAAACCTACTCAGTGCTCTGAAACCTTATCATATATTCCCTTTAACTGTCATAAACTTTATATAAAACCCCACAACCCACCTCCAATCCCAACCTCATCACCATTCCCACCAGTATCTGTCATTCAAATTAATCCCTTTTGCTTTCTTTTAAGTACTACTGCCTGTTTCAGATTATTTTGTTATTTCTCTTTCCTTTTTATGTTTTGTTTTGGTTTCGTTTGGTTTACTGGTTTGTCTCCCCTCTTCACAACTGAAATATAAGCTCCATTGCAGAACAGACTTTTCCTAGTGAAAATTCACTCTAGGGGCGCCTGGGTAGCGCAGTCATTAAGCATCTGCCTTCGGCTCAGGGTATGATCCCTGGGTCCTGGGATAGAGCTCCTCATCAGGCCCCTCTGCTGGGAGCCTGCTTCTTCCTTTCCCACTCCCCCTGCTTCTGTTCCCTCTCTTGCTGGCTGTCTCTCTCTGTCAAATAAATAAATAAAAATCTTAAAAAAAAAAAGAAAAGAAAATTCACTCTAAAAACCTAAAAATGCTCCCCAAATATTGGAGACAGTAAATAAGTGATGAATCAATGAAGAAATTGAGAAGGATGAATGAATGATAGACAAATGTAGCCCTTACAATAGCTGAAGATCTCACACTTAACAGGCATCAAATGGATGTTTAAAAAAATTTAAGAAAACATCCATATATTCTTGCTGTTGGAATACTGCAAATTCATTCGCAGTTCAATGCAGGTTTTCTCCAGAATCAGAATCATTTCTACACAATCATTAGTTTGTATTATAAATACGCAGCTAATTTGTTTTAGAATCACAACAGCATTTCACTATTCCTAAACCCCAAATATATAGGAACAAAGAATCAAGGAAACAGTAGCTAACTCCTCATAAAAAAAGACACATTGAATTAGTAAAACTACTACTCCATGAAAATCACACAGAAAATCCTTAGCTTCTCCCAATTCTGAAACATTTCAGAGTTGTGCCTTCAGTTACCAGATTGCAACTGTAGACGAAACAACATTCTAAAGCCAAGGAAAAAAACCTCGTATGCTAGCTTCTAAATTAAGGTCTTCTAATTTCTTTCTCTAATCATTTTTTCACGTACAAAATACAAAATTGTGATAAAAAATCCAAACGAGAAAGGTGACACAATGAAAAGTATCTCTTTTCCCACTTCAGAGTATGAGGGAATAGCCATTGACAGAGTTTTAATGAATCTTCCTCTGATTTTTTCAAACTCACACAAATACATTGCCTATATACACATAAAACTTGTTATACATATGGATGCAGATGTGACACCGTTCTGGAGAATTTTTGTGCTTGCAGCTTGTGAACGTAGCATGTTCTAGAGCTCCAGCTCATTGGGCGTTGCTCCACTGCGTGGCTGACCCCTTAGATGATTACTCAGGACGTGTTCAGATTTTGCTGCATCAACAAAGCTATAATGAACATGTGTGTGCGTACATCTGTGAAAATCACAGAATGGATGTCAGGGAAATTTTCATAAAGACTGAAAAACTCCCACGACATTTGTTATACCAAAGTACGTTTTGTCAACGACACATGAAAAAGCCTCTTTTTCAACCTCTCCAACATTGTATACGTTTGAAATTTTTCTCTGACAGGATGAAAAGTGGGAAGTGCTATTTAATTGCTGTCTTATTTGCAGTATTTACAATACAAAATAGCTCTATAGGAGAGACTACATCTTTTGGTCTACTTATGAACCATGAGTATTTATTCCTCCATATATTGCCAGTCCATGCCCTTCCTTTTTATCTTCCTCCCTTCCTTTACAGGGATTTGCTATTTATATTAACGATTTGTAAGAATTATTTTAGCAAGTTAGTCCTTGGTCACAATTAATACAAATTATATTTAATCATTCCCTCATTGTTTTTTATTTGAAGTTTTTGTCACACAGAAGACTTTACATTTAAGGTAATAAAATTTGTCATCTTACACCTTTTGACACCTAGGTATTCTGTCTTAAATGATGTGGTGATGTGGTGAAATAGTATCTTTAAATGTCGATATTTGTAATTCTCTTTTCTCACTGCCACGTTTAAGACCATATTCCCAGTCAGTCACAGTCATCTATATAATGCAGATAAATCTTTTGAGTAGAAAAACAAAAAGAAAGAAAGTTAAATGTTCAGCCCTTCCCCCCAAATGAGGTCTTCAGCATTAAAAAGGGAACAGCAAAGGGAAACTAGGCTAGATCTTCTGTCACTGTAATAAATTGAAAAGGAAATGAAGGGAGCTATAAACACCACTTGCCCCTAATATGGTCTTAAGGAGCCACAGATCTTCTAGCCCTCACAAAATCTAACTTGCAATGCATCACAGACCTAAATGTAAAATGCCCATCTATAAAACCCCACGAAGATAACACAGGAGAAAACCTAGACGACTCTGGTATAGCAATGCCTTTTTAGATAAAACATCAAAGACAACATCCATGAAATAAATAATTGACAAGCTGGACTTCATTAGAATTAAAAACTTCTGCTCTGCAAAAGACAACACTGAGAGAATTAGAAGACAGGCCACAAACTGGGAGAAAATTTTTGCAAAAGACACATCTGACAAAAGACTGTTGTTAAAAACATAAAGAACTGTTAAAACTCAACAATAAGAAATCAAACAACTCAATTAAAAAGTAGGCCAAAAACCATAACAGACACATTACCAAAGATACACAGATGGCAAATAAGCAAATGAACAGATGCTCCACATCGTACCTCACCAGGGAAAGGCAAGTTACAACAACGAGGTACCACCAGACACCTACGAAAACGGCCAAAACTCAAAATACTGACAACACAAAATACTAACAAAGATGTGGAGCAACAGGAACTCTCATTCATTGCTGGTGGGCATGCAGCATGGTACAGGCACTCTGAAAGACAGTTTGGCAGTTTCTTATAAACTACACACACTCTTACCATCTGATCCAGCAACTGTGCTCCTTAGTCTTCACCCACAGGAGCTGAAAACGCACATCCACACAAAAATGTGCACTTGGATGTTTACAGCAACTTTATTCATAATCGTCAAAATCTGGAAGCAACCAAGATGTCTCTCAGTAGGTGAATGGATAAATAAACCGCAGTACATCCAGACAATGGAATATTTTCAGCGCTAAAAAGAAATGAGCTATCGAGCCACGAAAAGATGGAAGAAACTTAAATGCATATTGCTAAGTGAAAGAAGCCAATCTGAAAAGGTTGAATACTGTATGATTCTAATTCAATGACGTTCTGGAAAAGGCGAAACTGTGGAAACAGTGGAAAGATCGGTGATTGCCAAGGGTTGGGGAAAAAGGGGATAGATAAGGAGGCAGAAGCACAGAGGATTTTTAGGGCAGTGAAAACACTCTGTATGATATTATGATGGATATATGTTTTTATACATTTGTCCAAATCCGTAAAAACGTATGCTACCAATAGTGAACCATATCCAAATTATGGACTCTGGGTGATTACGATGTATCAATATAGGCTTGTCCTTGGTAACAGCTATATCATTCTGGTGAGTGATGCTGATGAGGGGGGGAGACCAGACTCATGTATCCTCTCAATTTTGCTGTGAACCTAAAACTGCTCAAAAAAAAAAAAAAAATGAAGTCTTTAAAAAAAGAACCAGAAGAGGAAGGCAAAAGGGAAAGTCAGAGAGAGTGGAGCATGAAGAAGCACTTGAGACCTTTGAAGATGAAGGAGTCCATGTACAAGAATTCTCTAAGGGCCAAGAGAAGGCCGTGGTCAAAGCCAGCAAGGAAACAGGGTCTGCAGTCCTACAGCTGCAAGCAACTTTAAGAAGCTGAATGTGTTCAGAAGTGGATTCCTCCTCACAGCCACCAGATCAAAGCCGAGGCCAGCCAACACCTTGATTTAGGTTTCATGAGGCCTGAACAGAAAAATTTAGCCATACCATTCCAAACTTCTGACTTCTAAAGCTATGAGATAAAAAACAGGTGTTGATTTCAGCCACCAGATCGGTAGTAATTTGTTATTCGATAGTACAAAACCAACACACAGTTCCTGGCAATTTCAAAATACACAGTATATGTGTATACGATATACACATAAATGACCCTTGGAATATACTGAGCTAGCAGCTCCTCGCCCTCTGCCTTTCAGTTATCTGGGTCTCCGACTCACCTCAGCCACTCATACTCATGGTCATAGACTATAATCGCCAGTACTATGTTTTTTTTATAAATTCAACTTAATAATCCCACTCTGTGACCTCCTAGTTGATGAATTCATTTTCTCCAACACCTTCACTATAATAATCATTTGATTATACCTAGTCAGCAATCTACTGACACCACCACCCTCCTTTCTCTGTAATTTTTCTTCCTTATATATTTATTTTCCTTTTGAAACCTTATGTTCCTTGATGAAGCATTCTAATCACTCCTTGACAAACATCTTCAACTCCATTTCTTTTTTGTTTCTTTGTACTCACTTAAATAAGAACCATGGGTTAAATACAACTCCCCCATATGTGGCCGCACTTGCACATGGTTAGAGAAAAACACCACAGCAATGCTGCTTTCTGTCCACGATCACTTGTTCCAAGTGGGCCCTCGGTGCTATGCGTAAACCTATCACACTGTTTATTCTAGTTACCTCCCTCTCAAATTCTTAGACTAAGGGTCTTCTTTTTTGTTTTTCTTTTTAAATCCTCAACCGTTTTTTTTAGACTACAATGTCCTACTCAGCTGTTTTTAAGATTGCATTTAAAATTTCTCAGCACATTTAAAATGTTGGGATCTTATTAATAGGAAAGAAAAATATTAAATAGTTTGTAAGATAAATGAGGAATGCTTTTACATGGAATAAATCCTTTACATATGATATGATAATATTAAAAATTGAATAAAGCACAAAAACACTGTACGATAGCCCATAAAATTTTGCCTGTGGATTTTATCAAATGTATCCCAGTCTCCTAAAATTTGAGTCTTACAAAATACTGCTGTTATCTATAAACATTCAGTGCTGCTAACCTATCTTGTTTTATTTGTTTGGATTCAGAGGATACCACCGTGGGCCAAAATATTCCCATTTCTAATAATGATAAACTTCATACCTTTTCTCCTCAATCAGTGATCCATTTTTTAAATTTTTTCATTATGTTATGTTAGTCACCATCAGTACATCCTTAGTTTTTGATGCGGTGCTCCACGATTCATTATTTGCGTATAACACCCAGTGCTCCATGCAGTATCAATGATCCATTTTCTAATCTCACTCTACTTCATCATCTAGGTAAGTAGCAATTCCATCCATCTAGTTTTTCAAATCAAAATCCTTACAGTCATCCCTGCCTTATTTTTCTTCCTCCACATTAAATTCACCAGCATGTCCAACTGATTCCACCTTCAAAATACATCCAGGATTAGACTGTGTGTCTTTGCCTCTGCTGCTACAATTCTTATTCAAGGCATTATCTCTCACCCGGACTTTCACAGATTTTCAGCATGGTCTCCTTACCTCTGTCCTTGTCCACCTTCATTTATTCTTAACACAGCAGCCAGAGTGAAACCATTAAAATGTCAGTAAAACCCTTTCACTTCTCTGTTCAAGGACCTCCAAAGACTTCCCATCTCAGTGAGAGTACAAGCCAAGCATTTTCTTATTATGACTTATTAGGCCCATATGACCTACAACCCACCCTGCCACCCCTATTCCCATTCTCACCACATTTCCTAATCTTTCCTTTCTCATTCTACTCCACACTCAAGGTCATATTTGCTGCTTCTCAAACATCCAAGTGCAGTCTTGCCTTGGGGCTTGGGCCTTTGCATTTGCCTTTTTTCCTGCTTCTACCGTCCTTCCTCCCAGGTACGCATAAGGCTTCAAGCTTCATCTACTTCATATCTTACCCAAATGACACTTCATGACATAACTGTATTAAATATGGTAATTGTATAGAAAAAACACTCCTCCATTTCTCCTTTACTCACATACTCACGATACGTCACTGTTCACGATTCTGGTCAACAAATGTGTGGAGGTTTTCATACACCAAGCAATCCCCCATGACATCAGCTGGGTATCCCACAACTTAACTCATTCTGACTTCCCCTTTTCCACTTCAGATGCCAGTTGCAGGTCAGAGGTTGTCACCTATACTTCTGACTAGCTATAAGTTGGGGTTTCCATGACCTCCCCCTTGGGTTTAATAATTTGTAGAATGGTTCACAGAACTTAAGAAAACGCCTACTTGTATTTACTGTTTATTATAAAAGTATACGATAAAGGATACAGATGAAATTCCAGATAGAAAAGAGGGGGTAAGGGGTGCAGAGCTTCCGTACCGTCACCAGGCACCCCACCCTCCCGGTACTTCAACAACCCTGAAGCTCTCCAAATTCTGTATTTTGGGGATTTTTATGGAGATGTCATCACATAGACATTATCGATCATTAACCCCATTTCCAGACCCCTTCCTCTTCCTGGGGGATGGGGAGTGAGGTTGAAAGTTCCAAGCTCTTAATCATGGTTTGGTCTTTCTGGTGACCAGCACCACCCAGAAGCTGTTCAGGAGTTGCCTATTAGAGCAAAAGATGGTCCTATCACCCAGGAAATTCCAAAGGATTCAGGAGCCCTGTATCAGGAACTGGGGTCAAAGACAAAATACTAGAACAAAAGATGCTCCTAGTAGCTTATCACTTAGCAAACTACAAGGGTTTTAGGAGCTCTATGCCAGGAACTAAGAATGGAGACCAACATATATTTTTTCTATTTTTTCACAATAACACATTTCAACATTTTGTAAAAGTAGTTCCACTATCGTTCTACTTTTATATAATTATACATGCTTAGCTTTGCATATGAGCTTTATTTATTTGTTTGTTTGTTTGTTTTGAATATGAGCTTTAGAATCCTATTGTTACCTTCACAGGTATTGCACTGGGTCTTAAGATTGATAAATTAAAAATATGCTGTTCTCTAAAAAAAAGAATAAAGTGTTTATTTTGACAATTTCAAGTTCTTTTACCATCCTTCAGTAAAGTTTCACCATTATATTCATATAGGTTTGGTTGAGGCCTTATTCAGTTTATTTCTAGGTATTTTACTTTTGTGGTTGCTGTTTTGAGACAGGCTTATTTCCTCTATTGTACAGTCTGGCCAATAATAATTCATAGCCAGGAAAACATTTTTGTTTTCTTTACTATAGTTCAAAAGCCACAACTTTATGGATTTTTTTATGTCAATTGCAAATTTTAGAGTTTCAAGGTACAGAATTATGTAATCTGTTATAAATGGTATTTTCTGCTTCATATAAAGTTTAAAGGCTCTCATTTTTTTTTCTTCTAACTTCATTGGCTAGTACTTCAGGAACAATGTTCAATAAGGAAAGTAGTAGAAATCTGCCTACCTGCTTATTGATTATGGTGGGTATGCCTCTTCTGTTTCACAACTAACTTGACTGTGGCTTCTGTTGAGTACACAGTTTTACTATGGTAAGGAGGTATATATATATATACATAGATATATGAGTATCTATTTGGTTAGGAGACCTATCATTACTATTAGATATGGATGTAAAACTGTATGAAGTGACTCTTCAATATCTAGAACAGGAAGAAACATTTTTTCTATATAAGTTATTAATTTGTTGAATTACCAAAAGTTCTTAATATAAGTCAATCCCTGCAATTATGGAATAAGTTTAACTGAAGTAAGCTATGTGTGGCTTGGCTATATTTTAGATCCAATTTAATAGTCATTTTGAACTCAATGATATTAATTTCATTCTGCTTTTGTTTTTAATGGTATTGTAGATTTTTATTAAATATTCCATTAAGTCATTTTTATTTATTTATTTTTTCACTTTTTGCATCTTTTTTTCTTACAGAGTATATCTAATGGCTAACTTTATAATTTTCAATAAATTATGTAATGTTTTTCTAGGCCGAACAAATAACGCAGAGTTGGTTTCCAGTTACGAACTAGTTCCCCCATGAATGTTTCTTGAAAGCCCCTGATGAAGACGACATACTCCCCCGTTTCAGGCAGCCTCCTCCTCAGCTTGCATAGCATTTACTCAATAGACTCAAGAACAGAGAGTCTATGATAATAGAAATGGAGGCTATGCATCAGCTCAGTGACATGAACCCTTCTGACCAAGTTGGACTCACTCCAGCTATTGCTGTGAACCTACTTGCCAGTGACCATAACATACTTGGGCTATCATATTTTAGGTACCAGCTAGCTATTTTGGTGGCACATGGATTATACTGGATCCCTTTCAACACAAAGGGTTAATTCCTTACCCTCATTGGAATGCAGACTTACTCAGGATTTGAATTTGCTATTCTTACTCATCATGTGTCTGTATACAAATCATCTCTCTATTTACTACATTTTGTGGTATCCCACATGGTAGTACTTCTTTCTTTGACAGCCTCTTTACACAGAAATAGAAAAGTTTATGGGCTGATGAAAATTAGTTACAATGCCAACTACTGACAACATGTGATACATACTCTGAACCCATAACCTATATATGGTACTATTTTCCCCATAAATTGAACACCCGAATTCATAAATCGAGAGGTCATCACATCTCATTACTTAAACCAAATGATTCTTTCATTAAAAATAAATTCTCTCGCAATGATTCCAGACCTTGCAGACTTAGTGGCTGTAGTACATAAAAGAAGAACACTTCTAAGAAGGGACAAAACCATGCATGTATCACATACAATTGATTAATATTTTCTTTGTTTTCCTCTTAACTAGTACTGTATATGGGGAGTATAAAGTAGTTAACTTTTGTAAATCAACACGTAAGTTAAACAATATTAATAATGGAACAAACTTGAGCCAGAAGATAAATGGACATCAACCAGAGATTCTAAACTTGGAGATGTCTGCAGAAAATCTTGACAATTTGAATTGGCTCCCATCAGGAATGGTTTCAGCACATTCTGCACTCAGCACATATGAAGAAAAGTCCCATTTGTTAGGTGGGAGATATTCTTTTTTTCAAAGTAAAAGAATGGGACAAACATATATATACATGTTTTTAAAGCTTATTTATGTACACACACAGGACAAAGGGTTTAAAAGCAATAGAAATATGCTATGTGTTTACTCAGCATACAAACAACCTTCCTAATATGTGGAACTCCATCACTGTGTGTGGTTGGTGACAGGCAGGAAGTCAAGAAGGCAGATGATTTCTCTACCCTGGAGTGGAGACTATAGAGATATGAACTAGGATCTACCACTCACGACTCTTACCTTGAGGAAGTGATGCACAGCCAGATGTTAATCATGGTGATGACAGAAAAGTCAACAGTTCAGCAATGATGGCAGTTTGTTCCTGTAATAGAAACAAGTGAAAATGAGTGTCCTATAATGGAGGCAGCAACAGTAGCATCCTAACCAGTTGTTTCTTGGCTGCAAAGTCTGCTTGGCTCATGCTCATTATCTACGTAGGGCCTCCCAGCATTCCCGCAGATCCTTTAAGCTACCATGTATCTTACCAATCAATTCTGTTACTTGTGGTCAAGAATGTTACCTGATAAAATAGGTAAGAAGTGTTGTGTATGTTACATTTATTACAGTTCCCAACTAAGAGAGAGGAGTTGGGTGGGGGGAGATAGGAAAGGTTGAAGGGAGAGAGTGAAACAGAGACAAAAAGAAAAAAAAAAGAGGTGGAGGAGAAAGAAGAATAGGAGGAAAAATACATGCTTACACTTCTAAATCCAAGAATCCTTGCAGTGCTAATCACCTCTCACAGCATTTAAAATAATATGGAGTTTCCTCAAAAAGTTAAAACTAGAACTACACTATGACCCAGCAATTGCCCTCCTAGGTATTTACCCAAAGGATACAAAAATATAGATTTGAGGGGACACATACACCCCAATGTAATGCAGCATTATCAACAATTACCAAATTATGGAAAGAGCTGAAATGTCCATCTGCAGATGAATGTATAAAGAAGATGTAGTATATTTACAATGGAATATTATTCAGCCATCAAAAAGAATGAAATCTTGCCATTTGCAACAACATGGATGGAACTAGAGTGTCTTATGATAAGCGAAACAAGTCAGAGAAAGACAAATACCATATGATTACATTCATATGAGGAATTTCAGAAACAAAACAAACGAGCACAGGGGAAGAGGGAAAAAAGAAGAGAGAGGGAAGCAAACCGGAAGATACTCTTAGCTACAGGGAGTACACTGAGGGTTGCTGGAAGAGGAGGTGATTGGGAAGGGCAGTTAAATAGGTGGTGGGGACTAAGGAAAGCACTTGGTATAAGGAGCACTAGATGTTATATGTAAGTGGTGAAGCACTAAATTCTAGTCCTGAAACCAGTATTGCACTACATGTTAACTAACTGGTATTTTAAATAAAAACTTGAAAAAAAAACCAAACAATCAAAAAGAAGCAGTAGCATTTCATCAGCAGTTTTTAGGAGCAAGGAAGAGCAATGCGATACAGGTAAAGTAGAAGCAAACAGCACTGACGCATTCCTTAAGAATCACAAAATAATAG
Source organism: Ursus arctos (assembly GCF_023065955.2). Taxonomy (NCBI): domain Eukaryota; kingdom Metazoa; phylum Chordata; class Mammalia; order Carnivora; family Ursidae; genus Ursus; species Ursus arctos. The sequence goes on from NW_026622875.1 coordinate 4,043,331, forward strand.
AATTGAGAAATAAATAATGAGCTAGCGAATAAACCTGAAGGTATTAAACTCCTCTGCTACAATGCAGTCATTCATTCACTGGGTTAAAAAGTAGAAACTACTAAAGATTATAAAAACACCAGAAAAGCAAAATTTTCAAAGTAAAGAGATAGTTTAAATATATATACCACTTTTACAGGCTGCATTCTCAGATTCATAATCAATAAAACTAGTAAAATATTTTTTTAAAACTTTAATACTTAGAAATGCATGTTTTTCCTACATAATACCTAGATCAAAATAAAAGTAAAACTGAAATTTCCAACCACACACAATGTAATCAAAAGCAGAATAGTTCACACCAAAACTTATGTTATATAACTAAGGAAAATCTGTAGGCATAAATGCTGTAAATACTTAAAGTATGAAAAGATAAAAGGCGGGAAAGTGGGAGGGAGGGAATGAGGAAAGAAAAACATCTTCATTTAATGTAAAGAAATTAGGATAAGAAAATACACCCTAAGAAAGAACAAGACTGAACTGCATTTTTTAAATGAACAGAGAATAAAAAAGAAAAAAATAACAACAACAACAACAACAACAAAAAAAAAACACCAAAAAAGGGAAAACATTACTAAAACAAAAGGTTAGGTCTTTGAATGATGAATAAAATGGGTAACTTCTAAAAAGACTGTTTAAGGATAAAGGAAAGAATGTAAACTGTACATGAAAAACAAGAAAATATAAAAATGTTATGAGCAAATTCAAAGTACAACTCAGAAAAATTTTTTTTGAAAGACTAAGGGAAATGGCTTATTTTCTAACAAAATATAATGTACTGAAATGATGTTTTTAAGGTAAAAGAAAAAAACCTTAAGAGATTCATGGCCATACATACATGCTATTGGAGAAGAAATTCCAGTGAGGCTATTGTGCAATTGTGCATAAGGTGGAGGAAGGCAGGCTGGCCAGAGCCCTGCCTCACCTGCCGTAACATCAATACTGAGGACCATGCAGGCATCTCTGTTGATCCCACAGCTCATGAGAACCCCATAGGTAACCAGGGCTGGAGATGATGGCAATCCCTGGGCAGTTCTGAGGAGTAAAGCAGCCTGCTCAGTATGCATGCCCAATCTCTCCCAGGTGATAAGAACAGCAAGCGAGATGGAGGGAGAAGAGCTGCAGTGTGCGAAGTGTGGGCACTGATGCTGCGGAGACATGATACAAGCCTGAGGCAAGGCAATATGACAATAGATGGGGATGGAAAGTCAGGGACAAACAGGAGAAATATTTTAAAGATAGAACTGACAGTACCAGGTGACAGATTGGAAGGTGTAATTAAGGGACAAGAAGGCTTCTAGAATTGGTTCCAGTTCTAGGTCATGTGCAGCTGGGGGCATACACAATAAGGAGAACAGAAAGGAAAAAAAAAGAACAGAATTATAGCAGGCTGCGGGAGGGGTATGAGAAGTAAACAAAGAGGCAAAACCCACTTCTCTCGTGTTCCATCGCTGAAAATTACAGGGCGTCTTTCTTAGCCATTATGTAGTATAGTGAGTGCTTGCTGTGGTGAACCAGCTCCCAGAACAGATATGCAAACACAACATGAAGAATTGGGATTTACCAATGCAAAATATTCTAGAGCAGAATAGTCTAAAAAGTCCAGTTCGTGCTGTGAAAAGTAGCAGCTTATAGTCATTAAATTTACGTTTCTCTAAAAGCTACAGAAAACTAAAAATGAACACTGGCTTAAAAATACAGAAATTCATTTACTTCTTATATAACCAGAGCAGTCTTGTCGTAGTTTAGCAATTCCATGGCTGTCCAGATCCACAGCCTTTTCTAGCTTGTCCCATCCACCTCAATAGCTTCTACTTCATAGTCCAAACTAACTACTCCATAGTCAGTCAATAGGTCTATCTCTTGACTCCAAGAAATAGGAACAGGAAAGCATGTCTCTTTACTTTATGTATACTTTTCAAAAGTTATCTACACCATTTCCCTTAAATCTCTTATATTCCATGGACACTTGGTCTTGTTTAACTAAAAGGAGGCATGGGCAATCTAGTTTTCATTTTCGGCAGCCATATGCCCACCCTAAGTCAGAAGATGCTATTTCTACATAAGAAATGAAGATGGGATTTTGGTGAACAACCAGTCAACCATAAAAAAAATTCACATTCTGGGGCGCTTGGGTGAAGCAGTCAGTTAAGCATCTGACTCTCGGTTTTCGCTCATATCTGATCTCAGCATTGAGATCGAGCCCTGGGTGAGGCTCCGTACTCAGCATAGAGTCTACTTAAGATTCTCTTTTTCCTTCTCCCTGTTCCCCTTTCCCCTCTCTCTGTTTCTCTCTCTCAAATAAAAATAAATAAATCTTTAAAAAATATTTTGCATTCTAATATATGGATAATGTTAGGTCTTATTGAGATAGAAACTCTTCAGTAATGCTATCTTTGCATAAAGATGTTTAGATCTACATTTCTTGAGTTGACTAATTCACTTTATTCCTGTAACACCTATTATTGGTTTTTCACCTTCATGACTCCCTGTTTTATAGAGACACTGCCACAGAAGCGATGTTTTTAGATTTTCTTGGCATCTTTTTAGTTCCTATCTATCAATAATATATATCTATCTATCTCAAAGCCTTTCATTGCCTATTGTGTCTACTGCAAATTTGAGCAAAGGATTCAAATGACAATCACACGGGTTCTAAGAGCATAGGCAGAAAATCTGCAACCAAAGACATGGCAAATGAAATAAAGGAGGACTTTGAAGGCCAAGGGCACAAAGCCAAGAAATGGAAAAGAATAAATCAAGTGGAAGAGGAGAAAAAATAAGAGTTTTCTCATAATGAAGTAAAACATGAGAAATAATATACTGGACAAGTTAGAAAACATGAGAATGATTCTCAAAACCCGAATGATATCATTAAAGTAGGGTTTTAACTGCATCAAATCTTTTCTAATCAAAATAATATTCATAGTATTATGTAATATATAAACATAAGTCTAGAAATATCTCTGGAGATAATGGAGCTATGTCTAAAAATGTCCTGGCTAAATATTCTGCCAATCACTTAGGGGTTAATTGATTTATTTTATTGCCCAGATAACTTAGTCAAAATAGTCCTATCAAACTGATCACATACAAGAATTTGAATACTTCAGTTGATCCCTACTAAGAACCTAGAAGTGAAGTAAGGAGGAAAGATACTAAGATTAGCCTCTTAGTCTTGGTTCCCCACAACTTTCTTGCTTGTAAATATATTTTCATCTAAGCACGTGATATTTAAAAAACATTGCTCAATGAAGCCTGGTTTCTTATGGAACTAAATAAAGGAATCATCCATTATCATCTACACTTATTTTAGAGATAGCGGTATCAGTTTCATTAGATTTCCACATGTAAAAATGAGTGATACATAACGCAAGCAGTAGTTACTTCAAGAAAAGCATAATACATTCAAATACCTTTTTTCAACATCAAAAAGTTGCAATTCAGAAAGAAGTCTCTTGCATAGACACAATAATTATAATTCCTTTTTTTGAAAAGAAAACTATAAATAAGACTAGAAACAACATTTAATTAAAATCAGAGATTTTCTGCAATAAAATTTCCAAGAAGAAGAAAACATATAATTTGGACACACATTTTAAAGAACAGCTGCAGAAACAGGCTTCAACAATGAAGTTTCTTGACTAGAGAATATCTATATAAAAAGACCAACACGAAATAAGAAGGTGACCAGGGGAAAGGAAATGAGTTGGGGTCAGCAGATCTTTCCTTCTACCTTGTAGAGAACACAGTACCAAAATTCAGTATCTCCACATTTACCCCACACAACTCTATCATTCTTTGATACTGATGAGAATTGCTTTGACCTTTGAGAAGTCTTGTATTTAGTACATCGACTCTGTGAGACATGTTTACAGAACTTCAGATGTCAATATTTCCCATATTTGGAGTTAAGCAAGGTTCTAAAGTAATATTTTATAAAGACTCTGATACTTCCTAGCCATACACAAAAAAATAAAGTCAGAATTACACGTACATGCTAAAAGATTATAAAGGATACTTTATGCTAGAGAAGTATACATAATAAAATTCAAACACGACCACATTTTAAAATTAGAGATTAAGGTGAAGATAGAAAGTTTGCGTTGAAATATGCCGTAAGAAATAAAGAAATCTGGGGTGCCTGGGTGGCTCAGTCGGTTAAGCATCTGCCTCCCACTCGGGTCATGATCCCCGGGTCCTGGGATGGAGTCCCACATCGGGCTCCCTGCTCAGTGGGAAGACTGCTTCTCCCTCTCCCTCTGCCTGCTGCTCCCCCTGCTTGTGCTCTCTCTCTGACAAGTAAGTAAAATCCTTTTTAAAAAAGGAAAAGAAATAAAGAAATCAATATCTATAATTCTATCTTAAGTGTGAGTTTTTTAAAAAGATGATCTATTTTTCATTAGGCATATTAAGCATTCACTTTACTGATGGGCTTCAGGCCGTAAAACTATCTTCATTTTGTAAGTCTTTAAAAAACATCTTTATTTTGTTCTGGTGTAAGTCCTAAGATTTGATTAACATTAATAAAACTAAATTTTTTCTGAACAAAACATATTTGTAAGTTATAAATAATGGACTTACATTTGTGGGGGTAATGGAGAATCGCTGTGCGACAGTTTAAACAAATAAGCCATAAAGGGCGTATATTCATTGTGATTAATTCCTGGCAAAGATAATTTACTAATATTTTCTCATGTCATGTAATTACTGCCTGGCGTGGAAGATGTTTGTGTGATAATGCAGATTACTCAAGAACCTTGACATTCATGGGTTTAACATTTGTAATTTCAGCAATTCCCAAGGGACTCAGTGATCCATAGCCCATAGCGATTTAAAATTTTGCTGACGTACCCTTTTATATGTGCTAATTGTGAGCAGAAATGGCACTGGAACTAGAAAAGTCCTGCGTAAAGGTCGTAAGTAAGGACCAAGTGAATCATTTCAGAATCACTCAGTTATGTCCTTTTGTTTAACCTTATTTAGGGTTTTAACCTTACTAGACCAACTTGGTAATGATTCTTGTAATATTACTTTACTTAACCAATTGATCCATGTAGCTGTATCGTATACCCTGAAGTTTGTTTTATCCTTTTTTTGATTTATGACTTAAGTAAACAGTTCCACATGTATGATCAGCAAACGTATATTCTACATTAATATCAATGCAATGTCATTAATTACATTAATTAGTATGATATTAATATAACGCAATGTTAATATTTCAATACCAAGCCATGCCTAATTCAACAAGTTTCACAGATGGAATAACCCAAATTGTGTGTCCCTTAAAAGTTAAAGCTAAAAAATAAATTCACATTTATATGCATAATTTTACATAGACTACACCTGTGAATTAAGTAGTAGAAGATATCTCTTGTGTGAATTCCATGGTAAAACAGTGCATCCAATTAGAAAAATTGTAAGTGAAGCCAAGCATGAGATTTTGCATACGCAGGAGACCAAGAGGCCTTTGAATTCAATAAAATGCAATGATGCTGGAATCAGACTGCCTGGTCTGAACTCTGGCTCCTCTACTTTCGGGATTTGGGCAAGTTATTTAACCTCTCTGTGGCTATTTTTTTTTTAAGATTTTATTTATTTATTTGATAGAGAGAGACAGCCAGCGAGAGAGGGAATACAAGCAGGGGGAGTGGGAGAGGAAGAAGCAGACTCCCAGTGGAGGAGCCTGATGTGGGGCTCGATCCCAGAACGCTGGGATCACGCCCTGAGCCGAAGGCAGACGCTTAACAACTGCGCCACCCAGGCGCCCCACTGTACCTATTTCTTACAGACAGATACAGACCATCATATGCTTCTGTTGTAAGAATTGGGTCAGATAAAGCCTACCAGAGTGTTTGGCACATATTAAGGGCTCAGTAAACTTTAGTTTCACTGATGCTAACTCTCTGTCTGGGGAGTCTAATTTGTGAGAGAGGGGTTGTTAGGTTGTTAGCAGATTTAATGAATTTCCCAGACCCTACATTTCAGTATAATATTTTTTTTCTTCAGTTACTATATAATCTCATCCAATCAGCTGCCAAGAACTGATTTACTTCCTTATTATGCGGCAAATAAGAAAATTATGTTTTAGAGACAGTGCTAGCCAGAATAAGAGAAATTAGAAGCAGAGGTAGGTAAGAGAGAGACAGGGAGGCTGAAATAGAGAGAGACAGTGACAGACGACTGATCATTAGATAGACCGGTAGGTAGGTAGATAGACAGACAGACAGATATAGATGATAGATTGACAAATAGATAAAGACAGATGAAACATAGATGATATAATTTGTGTTAACATTCCAGTTAAGAGGTGACTGCAAATTTTGTCAGGAAAGAGCCCTAAGAATAAAGACTAGGTTAATTTAAAGAAAATAGTATCGATAAATTTAAAATTTGCCCCACAACTTAATGTGGAAGTTTCTTAATGTGGAAATGCTTACATAGGCAGGAAAGTAAAACATATAATTTACAAGCTTAATTCAGTTTCTAATTTGTACAAAGTTGCAATATGATGTTAGCAGCCCATTATATTGGCTCTGCACTTAGAAATGTAAATAGCTGTGATTCAGTAAACTGTTCTTTCAACAAGGGAAAGTCAGTGTGGGCGATCTCTCTCCATGTCTGTCCCTCGTTTCCTTTCTCCCCTTATTTATCACTTCTGTGTACAACTTCCATTTAGTAGGAGCCTACCGGTATCTGAAAAACAGCTTAAACTAATATTTACTCAGAAATGGAACACTGCTTCAACTATTCCCAGGACTCTGGACTTTTGAAAAGATTATAGTGTTATTTTTACCTTAAAAATAGGAATCAAAATACTAATATATACTCTTGAATGACTTATAGTAACTTTGTGTACAAGATAAAAACAAACACAAAATCTTAACTCCTTCAGAACCTGAAAGACAATAAGTGTTTTAAAATATCTAGGGAGGTATTTCCTTTCCTGAACCTAACAGCCCCATTTTCTCCTTTTATAGTTTCCTTTTAAATGGAGGTTAGACTGCATGATAAAACAAAATCCACTGCTTCAAAGTCTGTTCCTAGAACTTTGTCTACGGTTCTGCACTTGCACTTACTACATTTCATAGTCTGTCTATGTGCCCTTGTCTCCCTCATCATCATGCTATCGAGCCCTGAAAGACATTGATCGTAACTTAGTCATATTTGTGACTCCCATTCTCGACCCCCCGATTCCTACATTATAGGTGCTCGATATATTTTTGATAAGTGAAGAGAAAGAGTATTAAGACATATGAGTAGGCTTCACGAGTCTTTGATCATAAAGATATCAACAATTACAAAACAAGTATAGAATTCAGTTGAGAAAGATTCAGAAAACAGGATGCTTTGACTGACAAGACTAAATATTTAATATTGGAACTAGTATATATAAAGTGGTAATGCAAAATGATTAGCTTACTTCCAAGTAATGAAGATGAGGGATAAACATATGACTTGGGCTCATGGTTCCAGTGCAAAGAAAATGTCAGCCCCATAGAACATACTTTTTGCTAGGACACCTACCAGGTCAAGAAAAACAATTATGTTACCACTTGTTCACATATTTATTTGATGATTTTTTAACTGAAGGCTAACTAGAGTGTCAAATACATATAGTATCCAAAATTTGTCCAAATGGATTTTACAGCCAACAACTTGGAGCACAAAATGACGTCTGCAAAGAAATGGAGTCAAAGGGGCGAGATATGCACACACAAAACAATGAGCACATGATGGAGAGAATGATCAGTCTTACCTGGGTGTGAATAAAGGCATTAGAAAATGTGGCATTTAAATCATTGTGGCAACTTCTAGAGTACAAACTCCAGAATATTTTGAATGTAGAGAGCATCTGTTCCTTCCGAGTGACTAAGCTTTTCAAGTAGGAATGACCAAAGTAAAAGAGAGTTTTGCGCGTGAAGTAGACTAAGTATTGCTAGACTCTGAAAGCAAAACACGGAACCTGGTGCCAAAATCCTGCACCCCTGGACCCAAATCTGAGCATCTTTTTGTTCTTCCTGAACCTATGAATACTTTTGCTATTTCTCAACCAAGTCAGCTCTAAGAACACCACCACTTACGAAATCCTAGAGCCAGAACTGAGATGTGTAGTTGCGAATTTTCCTTAATAGTTTATTTTGCTAAATACTCATTAGTGGTGTACTGGAGCCATTTGATTGCTAAAATTTCAGGAATTTGTGAGCATTTGCTGAGTTAAATAAACACAGGTATAAACAGTAAAAATTTATGATCTCTTAATACTTTTACTACATCTTTCTATCATTTATGCTGTAGAGCTGACTTCTAATATTGTATGTGTAGGGGTGGAAATACTACATAAAGTTGTGCCACTTCACATCTTTTCTCAACTCTATGTTCAGGGACCACATTGTTAAAAATCAGCCATTATGGGACTCCTAACACCATAAAGACTACAGCGCAGGGCTTGGTTTATTGTTTTGTTGAGGTCTAGACTTAAGGAAGTGATGGAAAGAATTTTAATAGTGCAGATTAAACTTAAAAGTAGGCATGTTGATATTCATATTGTGAATAGCACAAAAACTCAAGGAAATAGCCTTGCAAGTCCTAACACTACTCTCTGATTTGGCAAAGCCGTTACTCACAACATTGAAGAACTAATAAAGTTCCAAACATATTTTTATTATCTCACTTTTGTCTTGTCAATGTAAATGAAAATATCAACCAATATTTATGTTAAAACTTTACTCATTTCTCATTCACAACAATAGTTTAGCTACATAGACAAGAGTTCAGCAAAAATCAATGCAAGCGTTCTGAAAGAATCAACTGGCTCTACGGAATTTACAACACAGAATATTTTAAGTTTATTATTTGTGAACCGCAAATATTCTTATATCTCTAAAATTTGTAATTTATACACACATATAATATATATACGAACACACACATTCTGTTTACATTGTTATCAAAATTCATGAAAGAATAAATTTAAGCCTAAAAATGCATGTCTGTCCGTTTTGTAGCATTGGCTGAGGTAGCTAAATTTGTTTATAATTCAATTAGTTCTATAAATCTTACCCAAGTTCCCAGTTCCAATCTCTTTCCTGTCCCCCTTTTATTTGTTCACTTTGTACTTCTTTTTTGTAGCACTTACTTGTTATTCGTTTGTATAATTTTTGGTTTAATGTATGTCTCCCTATACGCATGCACAGAAGCCTTTTGGAGTAAGTCTGTGCCCATCGTGTTCCCTGCTGAATATACAGTGTCTATCACAGTACCTGAAATTGGCCATGGTGGGAGTATTTACACCATGTTCACTGAAAATACACATTAAATATTTACCTCACAGACAAATGAGTGAATGAATAGAAGAATGAATCCTCCCGGAAGACATTATTTTATTGTTATTTGAGCCATGGGTACTGATGAGAACATTAGAAATACAGTTTCGACTTGTCAATACTGTGCTGTGGAAGAGTGAATAAGTCCCACTTTTAGCTGATAACTTTCACAGCATTTAAAGACTCAAAACTCCATGAGAAAGTCTTCTCCCTCCTTCCACTGTCTATCCCTTCATGAAGTATTACCTGGGTTTGGTGGATGCTTAAGAGAGACGGACAGAGAGGGAAACACCCGGACTGTGGAAGATTTGAAACACTGCAATTTCACTCTCTTCTGACTAAACTTTCCCTTCTGCATATATAAAACAATAACTTCATTATGAGGGAAAAAAGGGCAGATGGTTTTCACAGTTCTTTCAAGGATGAGAACAATTAAAATGTTGCTTAGAGCTGTCTCCCTGACAACTTCATGTCATAGATTTGAGGAAGTTGACTTCAACAAAAGCTCAGAAAGCAATAACTTTTTTTTTTCTTTCTTAAAGCATTCAGTCAATCAATAATGGACAGTACTGAACTTAACCATTCCTTTTTTCAATGAGGATAAACATTCTAAACCACTTATGCTCTTACAAATTGCAAGACATTTAAGAGATGTTTTAAACACTTTAACATACACACTTAAAGTAGGAGAAAGAAAAGAAAAATGCATAATAAAAGTATTTGAGGAGTAGGTTGTGAAATACTGAAATGATCATATGTTTACTTATAGACAAAGCAGCAGATATAATTTAGTTTCTATGTTCTTTTTAAAAACTCTCAAAGATAAACCAGTTAAATTCTCAGTGCATTAACTTTATACTTTGTTTGCCTTTCATTTAAAAAATAACAATAGTGTAAAGAAGAAATCTTAAATGAATTAAAAACAACTAGGTAAAATTAAAGTAATATGGCTTTTGATAGCAGGTTTTAAAAGGGACACTGGGCATTTTATGAGACATTTTTATGCTAGTGTAAATGGTTTATTATTTAAAAAACAAGAGACCACATGTTTTTTAAAGCAAATTTTTAAATAGAAATTGCCAACCACAGTTACAGATATTATCAAGGGAAAGTCACTATGTCATGAAGCATTCTTCCACAAATCAAGGTGTAAGCATTGAGGCAGTAGAGTCTTTAAAACTGTAAAGTATAAGTCATTTAATTTATCAAATTTGTAACTACCTATTAGATCTGAAGGTTGTTCTTTCCCAGACCCAATACTGTAGGACCACAACACTCCAATTTGAATTGAGAGAGCTAAAAATAATGAGTGAACTCATAACAGCCATCAGAGGGAAAGGTTTCTGAACAGGAAAACAAACAAACAAACAACAACAAAAAAAACCTTCTAGAAATATATTTACTGTAAAAATGAGAGGAAAGTTTACCAGTGAACAGGTTTCAGAGGAAAGATCAAATTTCCTTCTGCACAGGCTCTATACATCTCTGTAGGCCTAACTCACTACTCCATTAAAAACAAAAAAGCAAAAAGTAAAATTTCTTTATTTTGTCTTTATAATTTTACGTCTGTGAATTCTAGAGGCATTTTTTTCTTTTCAAAAGTTCCCTATTAAAATATAAAATCCCGTTGGAATGGCCATTACCCTAATATTTTTTTCCCTTGAAGCCAAATGTGGCCTCCACAGTTTTGTAAATGCAGTACCCCAAGGCACTACATATAAATAATAGTTGTTACCACCCACTTGTGATCTGTGGCTCACAGCATTCTCAGCTAGCAAAACAGCATTAAAATTAAGACTTGAGCCCGCAGAAGTGGAATGGGATATACAGTAGACAAAGGAAGCAAGAATCCATTGGACAGCAGAACAGTATCTAATATGGACTTCTACAGAGTCAATGATTTGACGTAGGGCCCTAGGCTGAGTCCCTACTAGAGGTGACTATTTATCATTCAGAGCTCTGAGAATAAATCTACTTCATAGATATGAAAAAGAAGACATGTTGCAAGGACTAAAATATGCATACAATATAAGGCAGGACTCCAGGATGAAAAGCTATAGATGGGAAGATTGGTCACCCACGAATGAAGTCTTCTTAGTGCATTAGCATGTCCCAACCCCCAAAGAAAGTAGAAATTCCTTTTGCTTTGTCAACTGAGAAACCTTGGATCTGTAGCTCCCCAGTCTGAAACAGCTATTGAATTTAAGTGTATTAGAATTAATGAGGTTATAAGCAGTCAACACATGGCCTTTGTGAAATAAAAAGATGTTTATAACTGAGAAAGTAATGGACTGCAGTTAAACTGGATAGACCACCCAATTCATCTCATTAAGGAGTACACACTGGAATTCAGTCAGGAAGTCTAATTGAAAAGAGAAAATGATGTGTTCTTCCCTTAAGCTACTAATATTACCTTCAATACTGTCTTTCCATGGTTCTCAATGTTTAAGGTGGATGGTTTCTGTTTTAAAAGTGAATCAATAGTCTGTTGCTCAGGTTTGCCGAATTAGGTTTATCTTCTACATACACACGTAAGTAAAGTGTTGTTCAATGAGCTGAGGTAAATAGAGCGGTTGATTGTTTCCCCATTTTGTGGTGATACACATAGGTGTTTAGGGATAGATGCTAATTTTACGAAAAGCTGACTTGGCTAAAATGAAAAATAGCATTAGTAAAATATAGAAGCAAATGTGGTCAACAGCCCACTACGGCAGTATTTTTCACACATCTTTCAACTACTTAGTTCAGTTAAATTCATGATCCATAAAGCAGAGAGCAATAAAATCCACTTCTTGTTCTTGTGTTGAATTAAAATATTACTAACCATGCTTGAAATACCACTGTTTCTGTAAAGACACTGTAAGTCCAGTTAAAAGACTAATATTTTTCCCTTTTAGCAAGCAATCAATGGAGACAGTAATTTTAATCTTCTTTTAATACTCTTCAAAATAATAAAAAGGGGATTTTGTCATCAATACCACTATTCCGATCAAATGCCAAAAGAAAATGTCCGCAGAAGTCAGCTCATTTACATAATACTTCTTATTACCTATTTGCTTTCTGGGGATTTGGTGATCCATAGATGGAACATAGGAAAATGCGAATTTGGGATTAGTGTTAGCATGTCAACAATTTTCTCTCCTACTTTATATGAATGTAATTGTCCTTTAAAATAAACAATTAATATATACTAAAAGGCACTTTAATGCAATATAGTGAGTCTCCATAGAGTTTTATTTTGCTTAATTCACCTCCTTCCATACATATTAAATATCTATGTGGATCATGAAAATGGATCGCTAAACACTTACATAACCATATATCATAGAGTATTAGGACTTATTTTTTAAATTAAACTTTCTCAGATAGCTATATCTTATCTTAAAAAGCTATCATTAGGGGCGCCTGGGTGGCTCAGTTGGTTAAGTGTCTGTCTTTGGCTCGGGGTCCTGGGATCGAGCCCCCCATTGGGCTCTCTGCTCAGCGGGGAGTCTGCTTCACCTTCTGCCTCTGCCTGCTGTTCTGCCTACTTGTGCTCCCTCTCTTTCTGTCAAATAAATAAATAAAATCTTTTTTAAAAAAAGCTATCACTAAAGTGTCATCAAAAATTATGAATTTAGCAAAACATTGGAAGATACTCCTAAATTTATTTAACACCTACTATAAAATTTTGAAAATTTATTTCAGGTTAATTTGTTTGGGGGTTTTAAATGGAAATATGAGGGGGAAATTATTAATTTCATGCCAGTTTAATTCAGTTTCTCAAAAAAATTAAAAATTAATATTCAAATGAATAATTATTAATGTTACTCTACAACTGATATTTGGTGTGGCTATTTATAAGCAATGGACTATTTTCAATGGCATTTCAAGTACGAGACAACTAGAAACAAGCTGCTGAACAATTCATCACAAAGACTGAAGGGCAGAGGTCAATGGAATGTGGTGGTCATAAACTGGCCCTTAAGCTTCTCAAGCTACCATTCACTAAGGTGAGGGGAGTTTCTCTTTAGTCCCTTTTTGGGGGTCTGCCAAGAGCCTCATTTCTAAGTCCAAGCTTCTTTTCAGAAGAGTAAATGGTAGTAATAACTGCAATTTGATGTCACTGAGCACCAACTTTTGCTAGATGCTATTCAAAATGTTTATTGACTCAATTACTCCACAACCCTGTGAGACAGATGACAATATGATACTTATTTTACAAATGAAAAAAGAGTCAGAGAGTAGATCATTTACCTTAGGGCTAATAAATTGGCTAGTGAAGAAGGTAGAATACACTGAGAAGGTCCTAGTTTTTGTCTAAGCTATGTATGTTAATGAAACTCAGATGTGCCTGACTTTGGTGACCTGGTTGCTTGGGCCAAAAATTCTATTTGTATAAAGGGCAAGAATTATCTGGAGAAAGGACTATTCCTGAAGAAATAGGGACTCTGTTGTAACCAACTTGAGCTAGATGTAAAGCCTTGGTATTATGAGGAAATAGAGAAACACTTCTTATCATATCAAAAAATCTATTACTCAGATTTTTCTCCCGGTCCAGCCCCAATGAACACTGAAGCCTATGGGTTACAGCTGCTATCAACTAACAGCATTGCTTCAGTAGAAACTGCAAGGCCTTGGGATGCTTTGGTGAGAACAGTACAACTAAAGTATGTGATACAAAATACTAAAAGGTAGGAACTCTAGTCACTTAACTTTGGAAACAGCACTTCTCTAAGAACTTCAGATCACTCTCAGTTTTCCAAAGTCTAAATTACCTGTAAGGTTTTTTGTTTTTGTTTTTTGTCTATTATATCCTGTGAAAACTCTGGAAATGTGGCTGCTAAACTTACCCATCTAAATCCCCAATTTGTTACCCCCAGCCAAAAGAAACATGGGAAGGAATTCTTTTTAAACAAAAAATTCAAAAAAGTTATTAGACAGTGTGTTATACACTTAGCAAAATGACCAAGCAATCCAATTCCTGAATGTTACCCCAGATAAATGAAAACTTACATTCACACAAAAATATGTACATGAATGTTCATAGCAACTCTATTAATAAACACCAAAAACTGGCACAGCCCAAATGTCCTTCAGCAAGTAAATTGGAATATAAACACTGGTGTATCCATTCAGTGGAATATTACTCAGCAATAAAAAAAAATGAATGAGTTAGTGATACATAAAGTTTCAATGAATCTCAAAGGCATTACATGGAGTAAAAGAAACCAGTCTCAAAAAGATACATACTGCATAATATATTTGACATTCTCCAATGACAATATGATTGTGATGGAGAAGAGATCAGTGTTTATCAAGGGTTAGGGTCGGGGGGGGGGGGAGTTGACTATAAAGGATAGTGTGAGAGAATCTTTTACATTAATAGAACCATTCTGTATCCTGATTATAGTGGTGGTTAGACAAATATTGACATGTTAACAATTCATAGATGTGAACACCAAGAGAAAAACTGTCAATTTTAGTAAAGGTTACCTTTAAAAATGACAAGCAAACAAAAATACTGATCAATGACCTCAACATCTAGGTTGCGGTATCAATAAAATTATTTCATTTTAAATAAGCTTTTCTAAAAAACTGAGAATAAGAAAGAATTGCAAACTGCACATCTCAGCATCAGCTACCAGCTGTAAGTCAATCTCATATTAAGAACAGAATAGAAAAATAAATGTAATTACTAAGGCTCTTTTAAGAATAAACACCTTCTGTTTTAATTCAGCTCAGCAAATAATGTGTTGAGTTCCTACTGCATACACAAGTCCTGAGTGACAGTAGAGATACTCCCACCAAAAAAAAAAAAACCCACTACATTTACTGGAAATTTCATTAAATTAACAGATTCAGTTAGGCTACTAGGACAATACATCACTCAGCAGATGTAATAGCTAGAACTTATCTACAAAGATTTTGTATTCTTTGGCTGAATCCCCTGTTAGGAGGCATTAAGACTCCTGCGGCATTTCTATTCTTCTCTTGCAAGGTAGTTCCTTGTTTGTTTGGCTCCCCTGCCCTACAAGACTGAGCAACTTTAAAGCCAAAGACTATGCACGCTGTAGATCTTTGTGCTTGACCCTGCTCTGCACATTACACATAGAAGGTGTTCATAAGTGACTGTAGAATTTAAAGTGGGTGGAAAAGAGTTTCATTATAGGCTTTCTTTCTCCCTTTGAAAGCAGGCATTTGCTTTTTTAAAAAAACTCACATTCCATAAAGCCATCTACATATTTCATTTTTAGAAAAGTCATAAATTGTGAAAACAAGATTTACTTGTTGATAACCATAGGAAACTGCCTCTATTGAATTTCACATCTTTGTAAACTGCTTTGGAAAGTATCATGCAATTGTATCTGGATAAGTATAGAGTAGGGTGGTGTTCCATCTAGAAGAGATTCAAAGAGGATCTACAAGTCTTTTGCGTACATGTATGCTTCTTTTTATCATTTCAAATCCATCCTTACCCTTAACACTCTATTTTTGTGGCAGAGATCATGATTTAGCTTATCTATTCCCTTTCTTTCCTCATCTTATTCCTTGCCCCCAGTGTCCCTGGTAGAAAATTTCAGTCATTCTCCAATTTCAATAGTTACAATTATTATTTGTATAATCTCCAATCTACTGGGTTATTATACTACAATCAAGTGCTCCTGAATCTCTTCATAATCAAATCCTAAATGATCCATTTGTATTGACCAACAGAATCATTGCCTCCAATAGCACATTTTCCCCCATCTCGGTGCCATTTTAAAAGAAAGTGCTTCCTTAAGTCATGTAGCTGTAGCTTCCTCACTTGCTTTACCAAGTCTACAAACAAACAAACAAAAAACAAACAAACAAAATGGCAATGAATGAGAAGGCAGCAGGAGCCTAGAATTCTTTATCTCTTAGATGGACAGGTAGGACTTCCAGCTATGCTGGGTGCACGTTCAGGCAGGCCAGAAAGAAGAAAAGTTAATGGAGTCCAAAATCCTTCATGGTTTCACAGTTGCTAAGCATGTCCTGTTTTATATGAAGGTCGATGGTAGTGGCTTTAATGCACCTCTCTGCCTGTCTCAGTTGAGAAAGAAACTTGGCCACAAATTTCTATTTAATTTTCTGTGGGGACTAAAAATAGGCACTGATGTGATTTTTTTTTTTTAAGGATTTTATTTATTTATTTATTTGACAGAGATAGAGACAGCCAGCGAGAGAGGGAACACAAGCAGGGGGAGTGGGAGAGGAAGAAGCAGGCTCATAGCGGAGGAGCCTGATGTGGGGCTCGATCCCAGAACGCCGGTATCACGCCCTGAGCCAAAGGCAGACGCTTAAGGACTGCGCCACGCAGGCGCCCCACTGATGTGATTTTTTTAACCAAATCAGGTCTCCAGTGTTAGTGAATCACTCTTTTAATAAGGGCCGCTTGTTTTCTCACCATCCCAACCCCCTAAGAATTCAAGACAGCATCCTTCAAACTAGAGAAGCTTGGCTTCCTGTGGTGCCATTAATTCATGTCCCTCATTTGGGCATTAACATGAAAGAAGCCACCAGCCGACCCTATGATATCCCTGGCACTAACACTTCAGTAGAGTGTAAATGGAAGGTAACTACTTATCCATGAGCAAAAGTGGATTGATGAATTGCATAAAAGGATGATGGATGGACTAATAGGCCAGACAGGCACTGCTTATAAATGGCTTTGAACTAGAGTGGCTGAAAAGTAGTCTTTCGTTTTTCGTTCTTCCTTGCTTCAAAGCTTTAATTCATCACTCTTTATCTCTAGCAAAATAAAACAGAACGCACCACACCATAGCCAGTAATTTGATAGAAGGGACTGCGCAGACCACAAAAGGTTTAGAAACAAACATCATCCCGTCCCTGCCGTACTCCACCCTCTCCCAGGGTCTCGAGAACCTTTGTGTGATAGCAGTTGACTAACGCATGCCAGCTATTTTCTGCGGATGAGGCGCGCTTGCTCTGCAGCTCAGCACCGGAGCTGCTTCTCTGGCTGTGTTTCAGAGAGGGGGAGAGCTTTCAGGTTTTCCATCATAAGGTCTTGCAATTTGAGCTGTTTGCACGCAAAGCGTCTGCTTTCAGAGTTGTATTCTGTCAGCTGCAGGTACTAACCAATTTACTTCATAGATCACAATAGACAAATAATTGCAAATAAAGATTTTTCTTTTTTTTTCTTGTCTAAAAATCAAAGAAGAGGTGATGAACACCCCTTTAAGTTACTTCACCATTGTTTGAGGTTCATTTCACACACCTTTATCCTATTTCCAATTGTCCTAACCACGTCTTTTTATTTTCTGTATTTTTTTAAAAGATTTTATTTATTTATTAGACAGAGATAGAGACAGCGTGAGAGAGGGAACACAAGCAGGGGGAGTGGGAGAGGAAGAAGCAGGCTCCTAGCGGAGGAGCCTGACGTGGGGCTCGATCCCATAATGCCGGGATCACGCCCTGAGCCAAAGGCAGACGCTTAACCGCTGTGCCACCCAGGTGCCCCTATTTTCTGTATTTTGATGCTTTGCCATCTTGGAGCCTTGCTAATCCTGAAGAGACCACCCCTCCCAGGGTTAGCCAATTTTCATAGGGACAGTAAACAACTTGTGAGCATACTTTTTATGTTCAAACCTAAATATCTAAAGCCCATACTGTTAACCACCTGCCTTTCTTAGGGCCTCAATTCAGGATACTATCCACCTATTCTACTCACCCCAGGGCCAGGGAGCAGACACCCAGTTTCTGTGCCCCAGAGTCTGCTGTAACTATTGAAACGAATCCAGTCTTGCTGGTTCCTTCCTGAGGAAACTACAGTAAAGGCTCTTGTCTCTAATTTCTCTTGCTTCCTCTGCCCCATGGACAACCCCATTGCCTCCCTGTAAGGCCCCCTTGTGTGCTGTGCCGTACCTCCAACTTCTGGGGAACTGAGTATAATAAACTTTCTTCACAACAGTCATTTCTGGGTCTGTGTATCTTACCATTCCCAATAAAAACAAATCCTGAGTACCATTAAAAGATTAGTTAAACCTTGTATATTCTTCTTCCTTTTCTTATTCTTAAAAGACGACTACCAATTTTTTTTCTAAGTGTAATCATCATTAAGTCAACCATTCAAATCAATTAATTTAAATTACCCAGACTCATACATTAGTGAGATGCTTTGGTGAAAAAGCCACCATATTCATAATTGCATTCCTCTTTTAAATGCATCTCTGCTCTTTTGTTAATTTTTATTACTTAACTATGAATGCTTCAGTGTCCTAATTTGTAAAATCAAATCACTCATTCTATCACTCAACACCAAAGAATTGAAATGCACATTATACGTCAGGGAAATGTGTTGCAGTTACAAAGATAAATATGATATAGCTGTGCCCTTCAGAGAACTGGAAGAGCTGGAGAGAGAGGAACTCGCTTCTGAATCATCAGTGAAGTACTATAGAGAAGGGACTGTAAAAGACTCTGTAAAGAGTTATTCAACGCAGCTGCAAAGATACCAGAACTTGAACCACCATGGGATTTAATCAGAATAATGAAGATCCCAGACTGCCTGGAATAACTGCCATGGATGCTGTAAGGGTAGGTTGTGTCTGAGTAGAGTCTTAAAAATGACAAACTAAAGACTTGAGACTTTACCTTGAGGCAGTAAGGGGTAAAAGCAGGAGAGTATTATAACTAGATTTCTATTTTAGAATGATAATGTTACTAACAACTTGAAGCATTGATTGAAGGACAGAGACCAAAAGTAGTGATATTGGTTGGTAAGCTACCACTACTGTCCAACTGGGACATAATGAATGTTCAGCCTAGACAGGGGCATGGAGAAAAAAATAATTGTTTGAAATGATAATTAGAAGACTAAATCAAGGGGTGCCTGGGTGGCTCAGTCAGTTAAGCATCTGCCTTCAGCTCAGGTCATGATGCTGGGATTCTGGGATTGAGCTGGCATCAGGCTCCCTGCTCAGAAGGGAGTCAGCTTCTCCCTCTCCAGCTGCCTGCCACTTCCCCTGCGTGGGCCCTCTCTCTCGCTCTCGCTCTCTCTCAAATAAATAATCTTTAAAAAAAAAGATTAAATCAAAAAAAGCAAGGATGATTTAGTAGGGGAAGTGAGAAGAGGAAAGTCTAAAACATTCCAGTGGCTCTTACATGGATAAACAGTGATACTATTAATGAACAAAGAAAAAGTTGAAGCACAACTCTACAAATTCCATATTTTCATACTGAACAAGTTATATTAACTAAAAGACAAAAGGAAATTTCAAATATACTGAAATCTTTGTACGGGCTCAAAAAACTTTTTGGAAACTAATATAAAAAGGAGTAATTTGAGAAAACACAAGGTATATATTGCATTTTCAGTTTTATAGAAAAAAATATAATTGCTCTTCAGAAATTACTTGTAACAAAAGATAAAACATACACAATAATCATTTTGAAATGCTTTTAGATCAGATCCCAATTTTAAACCAAACTTTTAGATTAATCTGCCTTATGTTTTATCTACTCAAGTTTCAATAATAAAAATTATTGAGTCATACTCAGTCTACATTATTTCATTAACACCTCCCACAACTCAATTACACTTTTAGAAAGTACGATTCAAAGGCAGGTTTGACGCTCATATAAATAATTATATAATACTTTTGAGTTCCTAAGTGTTAATATCATAAAGAATTCTAACCCACTGATTTTCATATATCTGAATGCCTGTTTTGTGCCAAAATTGAGACTAAGTAGCAGATACATATATGTGAGTAAATAATATTCACATATCATCCCTGAAAAATTAAATGAACAAAATGTACTGCTTAAAACACGGTATGTATGTTTTACCCCAAGAAGCTCCGAAAAATCAAAACTATAACCTCAGAATCATAGATGATATAATAACCATTATAGCACATCACTGAATATTGGAAACAATTTGTTTTAATATTGTTATATAGACTTTACAGATAACCACCATCAATTGCTTGCAGTACGGAGCACATTTTTATAGGGAAATGATTTTGCAAGAAAAAATAAATTGTTCAGGAAACAAAATCCCGATGAGGAAAAATGACCTATCAGGTCAATGCCAGTGACTGTTTGGCAGGGGCCATTGGATCAGTGTCAGAGAAAAATTACAGACAGCACACCTGAGAGCTCTGCAAGCCTGGAGACTACAGCAAGTATGTCTCAATACTATCAATACACACACACACACACACACACACACACACACTTTATCAAGAAAATATGTAGATATATAGTATTGCATATAAGAAATAAAATTTGGGATACATTTACTCATTAACACTCTTTGAAAAGAAAAATGGATTTTTATTTTCATTAGAAAATGAGTTCATAGTTATCAAATACATTAGTGCAGGTTAATACCATGCCTAGAATTTTTGTTTCTTTGTTTTATCTAAAACAAACTTGTCAAAACATGTTCTAAATACATTTCAATTTAGAAAAGCTTCACACAGTATATTCCAGGCAGATTTTTTTTTCTAATGAATTGTTTTCAATGCATTTTATACTATTTTTAATCAAAAACATTTTTAAAATTTGTAAGGTATATTATCATATTTTATTCTATTTTCATACTCCATTTTGTATTTTTAATGGCATATAACTCTCATCTATGAATGGAGTCTAATATACTATTCTATTTTTTAAAAAGATTTTACTTTAATGGCTTACCAT
The DNA here is from genome assembly GCF_023065955.2 of Ursus arctos. Lineage (NCBI taxonomy): Eukaryota > Metazoa > Chordata > Mammalia > Carnivora > Ursidae > Ursus > Ursus arctos. The sequence goes on from NW_026622875.1 coordinate 4,064,369, forward strand.
GCTACCCTTGTCTAAAAACCAAGGAGTTAATAAGTCAGGGTGTGTGTGTGTGTGTGTGTGTGTGTGTGTGTGTGTGTGTGTTTAAAAAGTATTTTAGAATGGCTAAAGTTGAAAAAAAAAGAAAATACCGACAAGCCAAGTGTGTGTGACAAGCAAGAATGTGGAGCAACTAAGCTCTAATATCTTGCTTAGGGGGTGTGAAATGATTCAGCCACCCTGGAAAACAGGTAAGCAGTTCCTGGAAAAAGTTAAACTTACACCTACCATAAACCCTGCTCTTGGGTATTTACTTTAGAGAAACAGAAGCATATTTCCATATAAAACCTATACATGAATGATTATAGCAGCTCTATTAATAAGTACTAAGCACTGGAAATGACCTAGATGTCCTTTACTGAGTAAACTGATAAACACGCTGTGGTAACATCCACACAATGGAATGTCATTAAGCAATAAAAATAAATTAACTATTGATAAATGCAACAATTTGGATGAATCGCAAATGCATTATGCTGAGTGGAAGAATCCCGTCTCAAAAGGTTACATAGTATATGATTACATTTCTGTAACACTCAAAAAAAACCATAACAATGAAATGCAGATGAGTGGTTGTCAGAGATGAAGGGGGTGATGACAAAGGGGCAGCACTAGACAGCTCTTTGGATGATGTAACTGTTGTGTACCTAACTGTGATGGTAGTTATACGGATCTATCCAGAGGTTAAATTCGCAGAACTGCATGTTTAAAAAGTCAATTTCACTAAATGTTAGTATTTAAATTAAAAGCAGAACAAAATAATAAAGGAAACGTGGTCCCTGTACTTTCTGTGAGCAAAAATTAAAAGCTCTCTGTTCCACTCCCTTCTTCAAAGAGAAAAGGCCTGAATGAGTAGGAGAAGGCTCTCTAAGTACATCCTCATCCTTACATATTTATGTAGATGTAATATTTTTCAGAAAAAAATCATAACATTTCATCCCCTCAAACTGAGCATTTACAATTTTCTCTTGGTTGCTACTTCCACAGTTCTCAACTTTACGTTATTAATTAAAATAATACCTACAAAAACAGTCTCAGAGGGAAAAGTATTTTATGTACAATTAAGGAGATACACCCTACATACATACTAAGTGAAAGCGCTGGATTTCTGTGCATGTGGGCTTTTAGAATTATGGTGTTGAAGCAGGTACTTTATATGCAAATATTTTTCAAAGATCAATCTTCTGTCTCACAGATTATAAACTGTCATATTTCACTCAGTTTCAATCTGGCGTATGTTAAAGTATTCCCTGTCGTGCTTTTATCGTCACGAACAGTAAACTATTCAAAGCTCAGAGGAATGGAACTAACAGCATGTTTATGGAGTTTCATCAAAACAGTTAGAGAGAATACAAATTAGTTAATTCATCAGTTTCATATGTCTGGGTAATTGACTCTGCTTTTGAAACTTACAACCATAAGATTTTGAAAGGCTGAATACAATGGTTTTGAAAAGGTACAAGAGTTGCTTATTTCATTTTACTGTAAATGGTGATGCTGACAAATTGGACATCATAATTTTGTCCCCAAGACTTGGGTCTCACTAAAAAGCTGAGCTACTATGCTTTGGGCTTTAATTACTATCCGCTAGTGAATAAAAGGGGAATTTTTGTATTTTATTCTGTCATTTAATATCTAGTCTTTGTGCCTAGCAAATACATTTAAAACAATAATGCCTAATTCTGTCCGTAGCTAGTTTATAGAACGCCAGCCAAAGTGCCCTATATCTTCATCAACATTTTATTTAACTGTCCAGAGATGGAGGTTTTCCCTGTTGTTTGGTGCATACGGAAATAGAAATAATTTTAAAATAATGAACTATCACAGTATCTGCAGCAATCAGGTCACTTTAAAAAAATCTAAACAAGAAAACTATTCTACATTAGACAATAAAATATTGTTTAGGAGAAAGCATGTGCCCCAGGAAGAAACTGTGGCTGTTCTTTTGCTTCATTTTAAATGCCACTGAATATTCTAAGAGAGGGAACCTTTTTTTTTTTTCCAAATGTTTATTTAAATTCTAGTTAGTTGATATATAGTATAATATTGGTTTCAAGAGTAGAATTCCGTGATTCATCGCTGACATATAACAGCAAGTGCCCTCCTTAATACCCATGGCCCATTTAGCCCATCCCCCTGAGCCCCTCCCCTCCTGCAACCCTCCCTTTGTTCTAGATCATTCAGAGTCCTAAGAGAGGGAATCTTTTTTTTTTTTTTTAAAGATTTATGTATTTATTTATTTATTTATTTATTAGAGAGAGACAGCCAGCGAGAGAAGGAACACAAGCAGGGGGAGTGGGAGAGGAAGAAGCAGGCTCCTAGTGGAGGAGCCTGATGTGGGGCTCGATCCTGAAACGCCAGGATCACGCCCTGAGCCGAAAGCAGACGCTTAACTACTGCGCCACCCAGGCGCCCCTAAGAGAGGGAATCTTAAACTGCACCCAATCCAGTCCCAAAATGAGCTCCACAGGATAAGAGCAATATATTTTCTTCAACACTCTGTCTACCTATTATACATGACATAAACTAATTAACCACCTCATTTTACAAATGAAGAAAACCTAGCCTCAGTAAAACAAAGAGAACTGAACCCGGTTACGGTAGATGGGGTTTCTAACAATGGTCACGACAGTATTTCCTATGACATACGCGCATTTGCACAGTGCCCTTGGCAGTCGTCCACCGAAGCACAGACTCTAGTTCCTCTCCCCTTAGACCTAGATTGACCTCGTGGTTTGTTTTGATGAGTAGAATGCAGTCGAAATGATGTTGCACAACTTCTGAGTGTGGTCCTAAAAACCTTCGCAATTTTGTTTCTGCTGCTTAGAATATTTGCTCCTAGGAGCTGCCCAAGTAAGGAAGCCCAGGGCAGGCCATGTAGAAAAAAGCCACGTGGAGAGCGAAGGATTGGCTCAGCCTCCACTCCATCCCGGCTGAGGTGCCAGACAAGAGAGGCCATATTGGATATTCAGGCTCAGCCTGAATGACAGACTGATGACACATGCCAAGAAAAAAGAAACTCACCCAAGTTCTACCTGAATGTTAACAAAGACAGTGCTCACTGTTTTAAACACTAAGTTTTAAAATAGACAGCAACACAAAACTAAAATATAAGTCACGTCTTTGGTTTCAGTGGAATTCTCACAAGAATTCCTCCTCTCCAAATCCAAAGCATAGTATTCGAAAATGCGCTTTTTGGTGAACGAGATTTATAACTCTAGTCTTGATCTAAAAATAATGGATAAAACACATACAGGCCGTTACTTTGTTTCTAGAGTTAGTCTCAATTATCTGTGACTTATTAAAGAGAAACACAGTAATATCCCAGAACGTTTAACAAGATGTGATACTTGAATAATTAGCACCTGTACACATACTAAAGATGTTCCTAAAACTAGAATCAAAATGTGGACACGAGGAATTCCAAGTACTTTTAAGATAAAAACATTCATATTTTCCTGTACATATGATAAAAACGGGAAAAAGTGCCCGAAGCATTGCCTCTGGATAAAGAAAGAGGGCTGCCAATTCCCATAAATTTAAAATAAGTTGAAATCTAAACAACTTTACTGAACAAATTTTCTACAGCTCAGCATTCTGTTTGAAGCAGAACATTATCAGTCTGTAAGTTTTGGCAATTCAATCTCTTCAAATGGCTTATAAGTAAATACATTATTAGTGCTTTGAAGTTACATAATTTGAGTAGTAAGTTATAAAAGTTGGATATGAAATACGAAGAAATGAAACTAAGGACCCAAAAACCTTACATATTCAGTTGTAAACAGGATCCAAAGTTTTCATCAACCATAAAAAACTAAGCGATTGAAACAATTTCATTCACATTTATGAGTACTTTTCAAAATGTATGACTATTTACTAACCAGAACGTTATGCTCCGTGCTAAAAGGTATAAGGCAAAGAAAGGAAGAAAGTGGGGGTGGGGGAAGGAAAGGGAGACAAGGAAGAAGTGCTGTATTATTTCACTGGGAAATTTACAGTAGAAATAGGAAGGTCAACGTGAAAAGGAACAAATGAGACTATACAGGCTGTAAATGCACAATCTATGAACAGTTTTTACTGCCCCCTCCACTGCCCTTCTCAAACGCATATAGGCTCTTTCTAACTCTACAGCTCACATTCAGTGCTCAACCTATAGAAATGAGGACTCCCAGAGTAATGCCTCACTAGAATGCAAATTAACTCTTGCATTACCTAGAAGACATGAGCTCTGTGAAACATGGGACAGTGTTTTGGCACATTGTCTCAATTCCCTTTGCTAGCTTCCCTTCATTATTTTACCACTTTTAGTCTAATTTAGGGTTCACCTCGCCTCTTATGGGTAGAAAGATTTTTGTAAACCTAAAATCTGTTGTCTAGCAACGTCTACTAGGCTAGACATCAAACAACAAAAGGTAGCCAAGTTCCATGTGAGTTTCATCAATATGTAAAGTAAAAAGGAAACAGTGTCAGCAGGAGGTTTTAAATCATTCAATTCAACATTAGGTGTTCTTAATCTTGTTCTGAACTCCAATTGCTCCAGGTTTCAATGAAAGAACTATAGAGGAGCAAATCTGAATTCACCTGCAATGTACATAGGCTCCTGCAGCCTCCGCTCCATCTGCTCCATTACAGGTTTTAAGTTGTCTCTGATTTGTCAAATACATGTATCTTGATAAAGACTTTGCATTTCAAATATCAAAACAGAGATTTTTATTAATGCACATATGACAAGGAATGGGAGCCCTTAGATATGTGTCCTTCAAGAGTATAAGCTTTTCATTCTTGACTGTCTTTCTCAATGATTTTTACCTTTTTCCATTCTGATGACTTAACCACATCCTCAGCCCAGATCTTTCTTCTAAGACCCAGACAGTTATATCCAGTATCCTATTTTATATGACCACTTTCTGGACCCGTAGCAGCCTCTAAATTGGCATTTATATAATAGAATTTATTGCATCCATCATCGAAACAGTTTCTTGTCCCAGCTAGCTTGTCTTGGCTAATGCACCATCTGGTTACCTAAGCAGAAAAATCTAGGTATCATCTTTGGGTTCTTCCCCTCCCTCACTTGTTGTGTCCATTCAGTTACAAAATCCTATTTTATCTGAAAGAATACTTGTACAGAAATGACCCATCTCCCCCTTCCCATTACCAACCAATCTTAAGGCCCTTCTTACCTGGAATACTAAAATAGATCCTTAACTTTATCCCCTGACTTTATTTTCTTCTATCCTCGACCATTTTCCACTATTCCACAGGGCAGTATTTTGAATACACAAATGTGATTCTGGTACCTTACTGATTAAATCCTTCAAGACTGCCACTTCAATTTCAAGATACACGAAGGTCCCTGTCTACCTTCTTAGTCTCATTGTGTGTTGTCCCCATTCCTAACCTCATAATTCAACGATACCGCAGCATCTGCAGTTGCCTGATATGTCTTCCCTGTTCACTAGCGTATGCTTTTTCCTCTGTCTAGAAAAATATATATCTCATTTATTAGCCTGTTAAACACCCCATTCTTTACAAACCTGAAGGCATTCTTCCTTTCCATAAGTCTTCACTAAATTTCACACACCTCAACTTCCATATCCACCCATAGTGGATAGGTTGCTATTTTCCTCATATCATACAAATAACTCAAAAAGTTGTTTAAATATCTAGCTTCCCCATTAGGCTCTGAACTCCTTCTGAAAGACATGAACCATGTTCACTTTTGATCTTTGATACCTGACAAGTGCATTTCAGGTACTAGGAACACAGTAATTACTTGAAAAATAAATAAATGAACAAATGCACAAAATAATCATTAGTATGATCTCTAGGTAGTTTCTTAGTCTAATTTTTTTATTGTCTGAAAGAATAGAATATAATGCATAAATCCCTGAGAGCTCAATTTTATGAACTACAAAAGCAAAGAAGAAAAAAGACAATGCATAAAATGCAAATTTTGGGGTACAGAGAATATCAGTGCTATAGAAATGTTTCCAAAAGGAGATGGAAGACTTACATAAGAGAAAGTATTTAAGCTCAGTCTTTAAGGATACATTATATATGGACAGTAGAGAGGAGGGCAGAGTGAGCATATTTCACATGAGAACAAAATGAGTAAAATGGTTGAAGTCAAAGCCAGTGCAATGCTTGTTAGAGGCAGTACAGGGATGTTCTGTCCAGACCAATCATTGGGCATTTTTGAGAGGTTGTGCAACACAAAATTGGAGGAGACAAGTGTGGCTATTGGAAGATTTTAGCACTTTAGACAGTACCAATTATCATCGTCAGGATATTTAAAAATAATTTGCTACAAAATTGGAGTAATTAAAAGAAATAACCAGATCTGGAATTTCTAATTATGAGCCTACTCTTCAAAACGACTTGTCAAGGCTGATAGAGTTTGTTACAATTAAATAGTGAATCTATTTATTGACATTTCATTGTAACACACAAAAAGGATCTCCATGCCTTGCTACAATCTTTCAGGCTCCATCCCTTATAGCTCTGAGCAGGATCGTTCAAGTTTCCAGTAAAAACTTATTTTTTAACCATTCCTTGAATTTAACTTTTGTTTTCGTTCCTTTTCACTTTGGTTAAGCTCTATGACTTCCCCCAAATACTCCTATTTTCTACATTACAAATCCCTATTCATCTATCAAGACAAAACGCAAACGTCATCTCCTCCATGAGGTCCTTCCAGTAACACAGGCCAGAATTAGGGTTAAAAAGCAACTTTTCACTCCCATTGTAATACTCATGCAAAACCTTTATTGCTATCATAGCTTTCTATCAAGGCTCCTGAAGCACCAGACTGGGTCTATTTATCTTGGCCTAGAAAACTTTGCAGAGTTTCTGGCAAATAAAATGAGCTCATTAAAGGTTAAAATAATTAATAAATACTGGTCAGATAATAATATGCTGAGAGCTTTTAATTGCCAACAATCTAACATTTTTTGTTTGCTTGTCTTAAAGATTTTATTTATTTATTTGACAGAGATATATAGAGAGAGCACAAGTAGGCAGAGCAGCAGGCAGAGGGAGAGAGAGAACAGGCTCCCCGCTGAGCAGGAAGCCCAAGGCGGGCTCAATCCCAGGACACTGAGATCGTGACCTGAACTGAAGGCAGCCACTTAATGGACTGAGCCACCCAGGCGCCCCCAATCTAATGTTTTTATTTATGTTGTCATGTATAGTATTCTGTTAAAAAATATAGCTGACAAGAAAAGAGAAAAATTTTTATCAAGTAAAACACTTTTTTTTGAGAGAGAGAGAGCAAGCACACGCACAAGTGGGGCAGGCGGTGGCAAGGGGCGAAGGGAGAGGGAGAGAATCTTAAGCAGTCTCCACGCCCTGCCCAACACAGGGATGCAGGGCTCAATCTCACCACCCTGAGACCAAGACCTCAGCCAAAATCAAGAGTTGGACTGAGCCACCTAGGTACCCCAAGTAAACAACATTCTAAAAAATATTTATTATAGGCAAAGTTGAAGTAAAGAGAATACTTTCATATGCTGCTAGTAGAAGTGTAAATATCTGAAAGCAGTTTGGTAATATTTATGAAAATTTTAACCAGTAAAACTGCTTCTAGCAACATTTCCCAAGGAGAACTTCAAAATGATTAAGAAAATATACATTTAAAAGATAAATGTTATGTAATCACTGAATTTTGTGTTTTCAAATATTATATAAAAAAATAGGGAAAATTGTCTTTAATACTTTTTTTGAAGGCAATGAAGATGGATTGTATGCAAATCCTACTTCTGCCCCATACTAGTTAAAAAATTTTGGCCAAGTTACTTATATTCTCCAAACTACAATTTTCACAGCCATACATTGAGCATAATAATAGTAACTATGTCATAGTGTTGCTGTGAGAAAAATGAGAGAAAAAAATGTAAAAAATTCAGAATAGCACAGAATAAGTGGTCGGCAATATAATTTATTATACCAATAACAATAACAATGATGGAACTGGCTCATAAAAAACAAATCAGGACTTTAGCAGGAATGCCTACAATCCCAAGATGAAGCATTTCATTTTGATACAGTTGAACTGCTAGGATGGCATTTTATAATGAACTAAAGACTAAGAGACATAGAGAACAACATTTTCTTTATAAGCATTTTTGGTGAAAAATACAGAATCCTATTTTTAGTTATCATTATTCTGGGTATAGTAGTGCTGGATGTCATGAGTTTCATTATTAGGATGGATATTTTAGAGTTCCTTTTCAGATATTTAAAAATACTTTATTTTTGACAAGATAATTCTGCCACCTTGCTAACTAATCATCTCAGAGCCTACACAATTATTTACATTGTACCATTAATGTCCCGTTTCTTTTTTAAAGCTCAGGCAATCATTGTGACAGTAACAAGTCAGGATTTTATAATTATTTGAGCTGCCTGTCCCCTTTGTTCTTCCTTAAAAGAGATGTCACTCAAATCCACGTCTGATTGGTACTTCCCAAAGAACAAGGAGGAAAATTTGTACTTGTCATGAAGTCATTTATGATAATGTTAGAAAAGAAAAGATTGAAACACTTATAAATTTCTTTAGAGGTACTTGCTATGCAAACGTGCTGAGTGGGATGTTTTTAAGAAAAAAAAAAAAACTTCTTTAAAATCTTATCTGTTTGGGAATCATTTTAAGACCCCAACTAATTGTAGGTAGAGTGTTAGGAGTCATGTGACAACTGCAAATAATTTTAATGTGACTGCTATATTTCAATCATTTTTGTGCCAAAACATTTACTTTGAAAGTATTTAGAATGAGATTACCCATCCAGTTAAAATTGTAACTTTAATGAAATAAAGATTAAATCAATATATAATTATCCTTGGGAAAGGGATGAAAAAGGGCAGGAACAGAAAATAATGAAGTGTGATTTATTTAAAATCACAGAAGTACAAAAAGAAATCTAAGCAATGATGAGCCACTTTCGTTATTGACCAGATTTATCTCTTTTGTTCTACATATGTGAGAGCATGTTGTCCATGCACAGGTACGGGACATATGTGTGAAATCCCTATGGAATATATATGCATGTATCTATATGGATAATCTTTGCAAGCACACACTTCTTGTGGTAACTTTAACAAACAAATTTTGTGTGTTTACTATTATCTTAATCTCGAGCCACGTAAGTTGTTTTAGAAATCATTAGCACTTGTTTCTATATGAAATCTATTTCTGTCACTTTCTGTGTAACGTGAAAGGGTATCAGACCTGCTCTACTCAGGCACAGAGAGAAATGTAGTCTTTGTGTGACTCAAACATGGAATCTTTGAAACAACAAATGTTAATTCTGGTTCTTACCAATTGAAGCACCAACCACTCCTTAAAAGAAAATTATTTAAGTTGGGGGAAAAAAAAAAAGACCTTCTTTCCAAAGTTCTTGTGACCTGGGAAGCTTTCCCAGGTTTGTGGGTGAAGATTTAGATTGTAACATGAAAACTGGACTTTGAGTATTCATCTCAGAAAACTCCAAAAACTTAGACAAACTGGGTGATCTTTGTATAAGTCACTTTGCATAACTGAGCCACTTCTTTACTGTCTCCAGCCTGAGACTTACAAAATGATTGTGTGATGCTGGTCTCTCTGTTTTAGCTCTAGAACTTTCTGAAGGCACCATAGACCCCAAAGGGACAAAAGTGGGTCCTTGTCAACACACCGTACCATTTATAGATGAAATGATTTGTGTTTGGTGAAGGCCAAGGTGCAGGTTGTTGGAACAATGCGGAGATGAGAAGGGCTTCCGAGGACTGAAAATGCAGAGGGGAGGGGAGAAGGTGAATGGAGCATTCACTGATAAAAGTGGGGCCGCCATATCCTAGCCCACTGGAGAACACCAAGATCAATGGAAAAAACAGAGTATAGAGAATCAATCAATGAACCAGTATGGTTAGTAGAAGCAGAATCCAAAAAAGACAATAGCCAGGATGCTTAGGAAAGGTAATTTTGAGTAAAAGCAAACAAAACCTTAGAACTAGAACAATAGCAAAAAGATCTAATGACTTCTATAATCATAAGCTGAATTTAAAACCATAACTTAGTCTGGGCCTGGGATATAATTAAATATGAAACAAAAACCTTGGTAAAATAAGTTAATACAAATAATAACAGCTACTATTTTTAAGCACACAGTGTACTCCAGACACTGCACTAAGACTCTACATAAAATTTTCTGAAACTAGAAACCTGAACACAGGAATCTCCTCAGCCATTCGCAGTCTGATTAAAATGAACAAAGCTCTATAAGAAGAAGGAATAATTTGGGGGGCGCCTGGGTGGCACAGCGGTTAAGCGTCTGCCTTCGGCTCAGGGCGTGATCCCGGCGTTACGGGATCGAGCCCCACATCAGGCTCCTCTGCTATGCGCCTGCTTCTTCCTCTCCCACTCCCCCTGCTTGTGTTCCCTCTCTCGCTGGCTGTCTCTATCTCTGTTGAATAAATAAATAAAATCTTTAAAAAAAAAAAAAAAAAGAAGAAGGAATAATTTGGATCACTTCTAGAAAATAGACAGACCTGGCAAGAAACTCTGTTGTGCAGTATTTTGGAGGACACAAGGGTAAAATCTGGGAGTTCTACTTCATCCTCAACATGAAAGCTTCCTGCCAGATAAGTTGTAGGCAATTAATTCACCTAACAGTGTTACCCACAAAATCAAATCCATTCTTCTCAGGCCAGTTGTATTGGCAATTCTAAAAAAAAAAGCTTAAGATCTGAGACGCTCCTAAGGGCAATCATCCCACCCAGTATGAAGGTAAATAATAATAGTAATAATAACAATAACAACAGGCTTGAATAACAGATCTTTTTGCAAGTTTTAGTTTTTTTAAAAAAATTAAAAAACAAAGTAACATGAAATATTTTTTAATACCCTAAACATACAAGAATATAAGTACTGAAAAGACAAAGAAAGACATACTGTATTTAAGACAAACCACCAAATATGATTTATTTTAGGAAATAAATTATAGAGAGAGTTAGCTTTTTACCCTTAATAAAACACATAAACATCATGGAACAAAAACGGAAACATAAAACAGAACAAAACAGAGTACTGAGGTCAAAAGAGCTGAGCCTAAAGGCAGGTAAATATAAAGAAGTAATAGAAACTAGAAGAAAATATGTGATAAAATATAAATACGAATGTATATATCCAAGGATAAGGTTCTCACGTACATACAAGAGTAATTTCTTCAGGAAAAAAGTGGACTAAAGCAGAGTGAATATATATATATATATATATTTTTTTTTTCTGAATACATAGGTAGAGTGTATGTATGTATTTATATATATATGTGTGTGTATAGATATATACACATACATACAGATACGTATGATTATTTTCACTGATGAGGAAAAGATGTTTGATAAAGTCAAAAACCATTCTTTATTTTAAAGCAATAAAGTAGGAATAGAAACAAAATCTATAAATATCCAAACTCAGTATCATGTTTCATGAAAAAATAGTATCATTTTCACTCAGGTTAGGAAAACGACAAGAAAGGCCACACTCATCGCCATTATTTTTGTCCTAGAGGTTATCAGCCACTGTAAATAGAAAAAGAAATATGATGTATAAAAACTGGAAAGGTAAGGGGCACCTGGGTGGCTCAGTCGGTGAAGTGTCCACCTCTTGATTTCGGCTTAGGTCATGATCTCAGGGTCATGGGATGGGGCCCTGAATCATGGGGCTCTGGGCTCCATGCTCAGCCGGGTGTCTGCTTGACATTCTCTCACCCTCTCTCTCTGCCCCTCCCCACTGCTCAAGGCCGTGCGCTCTCTCTAAAATAAATAAATCTTTAAAAAAATTGAAAAGGTGATAAAGATATCACTATTTATAGATTACAAACCTGAATACCCTGAAAATCAACTGGAAAAACTACTGACAGCAAGGTAATTCAGTGAGACAATGGATTACATTAATATAAAGAAATCAATGACTTTTACATTTAAAAGAAAAGAGAAAATATAGCATTATCAATAGCAATAACTATAAATAATACAAAAATATATTGGATAAATGCACCAAGAAATGTATAGAACTTTATAAGATATTTTAAAAACATTATAAAGAACACACAAAAGAATCGAACAAATGTCCTTTGATAGGTTCACTTCTTCCAAACTTGATTTGTAAACAAAATACTATCCTAAGAGCATAGAAATTTTTTAGAGGACAGGAGCTGTAATGTTTATAGAAAGTTAAACAATAATTATTTGAAACCTCAGAAGGAGGAAGAGAAGGACAAGAAGAAAAAGAAAAAGTATAATAATGGGAATCAGCCTTAACAGCAATAAGTAAATACATACACACATACATACATACACACATACATACATACATACATACATACATACATACATACATACAATCATATTTTATAGGGATGACCTTGGGTTCCTGACACCATTGTGAAGTGGCTTAAGTTTCTGTACCCCATTCCCAAAAACACCCTAAGATAAACAGAAAATATGAGAGGGAATACAGAATTCAGGTTATTGAAACAATAAAATCAAAAGTAGATATGGGTAAAAATTGCTCACGTCACTAATTTCTCTAGGTTTAAATTAGGGCAAAGTAAAAACGTATCAACCACAGATGAGTATCATCTTGAACGCACTTAGCTATAAAACCAGGACTTACTGAAGAATAAAGAAATAACTTCGGTTCCATCTACCCTCCTCCTCCTTCCATTGCCCCAAAAGCAGTCTCTTTCAGTTTTGTTCTTTATTATCCTCAAATTTTATAAGTAATAAACCCTTATTTTATAACACATAGCTACAAAATGCAAACAAAGGATATATTTAATCAGTTTACTCTCTATTCTATGAAGTATGGAGAAGAAATGACTCACATCTCTGATCTCAAAGAGCTCAAACTCTACTTACTAGAGGCAATAAAAATTAACATTAAATGTTAATAAAACAATATGAAACAATATGTCAGTAAAAGCTGAGTTGTGCGGGAAGGTTATAATGTGATATCAGCGTGGAAACTAAAAGATTAATGGTGTTTACAGGAAAATAAAAAATGAAAAAAAGAAAGGACCAGAGTCATTCAAATCATCCATTCCAACTGTGATCAGTGACTCAGAACAAGAACTGAAATCCTGGGCTGACTCTATCTCCTCTCTCCTAGAGACAAAAATCTATGGTTCTAGCACATTTTAATAACTTTTTTCTTGCTCTAAAATTCTTTTTTCTTTTATTCCAGTATAATTAACATATAGTATTGTATTAGTTTCAGGTATGAAATATAGTGATTCAACAATCCTATACATTACTCAGTGCTCATCACCATAAGTGTACCTTTAATCTCCTTCATCCATTTCACCCGTCCCCCTATCCACCTCCCCTCTGGGAACCACCAGTTTGTTCTCTACATTTAAGAGTCTGTTTTGGAGGGCGTTGTCTCTTCTTTTCTTTGTTCATTTGTTTTATTTCTTAAATTCCACAAACAAGTGAAATCTTATGGCATTTATCATTCTCTGATTTATTTCACTTAGCATTATACCATCTAGATCCATCCATGTTGCTGCAAATGGCAAAATTTTCATCCTTTTTTATGACTAATATTCCATTGTGTGTTCGTGTGTGTGTCTATACACACACACATATATATACCACATCTTCTTTATCCCTTCATCAATCCATGGATACTTGAGTTGCTCCCATAATTTGGCTATTGAAAATAATGTGGCCATAAACATAGGGGTGCGTATATCTTTTCAAGTTAGTGTTTTTGTATTCTTTGGGTAAATACTCAGTAGTGGAATTTCTGGATCACCTGGTAATTCAATTTTAACTTTTTGAGGAACCACCATATTGCATTCCACAGTGGCTACAGCAGTCTGCATTCCCACCAACAGTTCATGAGGGTTTCTTTTCCTCCACATTCTCACCAACACTTGTTGCTTCTGTTCTTTATTTTAACCATTCTGACAGGTATGAGGTGTTATCTCATTGTGGTTTTGATTTGCATTTCTCTGATGATGAGTGATGTTGAGCATCTTTTCATGTGTCTGTTGGCCACCTGTATGTCTTCTTTGGAAAAGTTCATGTCTCTTGCCCGTTTTTAATTGGATTATTTGTTTTTTTGGTGTTGAGTTGCATAAGTTCTTTATATATTTTGGACAAAAACCCTTTATCAATGTGTCATTTGCAAATATCTTTTCCCATCCAGTAGGTTGTCTTTTAGTTTTGTTCATTGTTTCTTTTGCTGTCAAAAAGTTTCTAATTTTGATGTAATCCCAATAGTTTATTTTTGCTTTTGTTTCCCTTACCTCAGGAGACAGATCTAGAAAAATATTATTTCAGCCAATGTCAGAGAAATTACTGCCCATGTTCTCTTCTATGATTTTTATGGTTCCAGTCCTTAATCCATTTTATTTTTGTGTATGGTGTGAAATAGCGATCCAGTTTCATTGTTTTGCATGTAGCTGTCCAGTTTTCCCAAGACCATTTGTTGAGGAAACTATCCTTTTCCTGTTGCATATTCTGGCCTCCTTTGTTGAAGATTAATTGACTATAAATCATGGGTTTATCTGGGGGCTCTCCATTCTGTTCCATTGATTTACGTGTCTGCCTTTGTGCCAGTACCACACTGTGTTCATTACTACAGATTTGTAGTTTATCTTCGTATCTGGGATAGTGATACTTTCAGTTTTATTCTCCTTTTTCAAGATTACTTTGGCTATTCAGGTTCTTTTGTGGTTCTATACAATTTTAAGGTTATTTGTTATGGTTCTGTGAAAGATTTCGATAGTGATTGCATTAAATCTGAAGATTGATTTGGGAAGTCTGGGCATTTTAACAATATTTGTTTTTCCATTCCACGAGCATGGAATGTCTTTCCATTTGTGTCATCTTCAATTGCTTTCATCGATGTTTTAGAGTACAGGTCTTTCATCTCCCTCATTAAATTTATTCCTAGGTATTTTATTATTTTTGTGCAATTATAAATGAGATTGTTTTCTTAATTGCTCTTTCTGCTACTTCATTATTAGTGTATAGAAATGCACTGGATTTCTGTATATTGATTTTGTATCTTACAACCTGACTGAATTCACTTATCAGTTCTGGTAGCTTTTTGGTAGAGTCTTAAAAGTTTTCTATATATGGTATTGTGTCATCTGCAAGACAGTGCAAGTTTTACTTCTTCCTTACCAAATGCCTTCCTTTCATTTCTTTTTGTTTTCCAACTGCTGTGGCTAGGACTTCCAGTACTGTGCTGAATAACAGTGGTGAGAGGGAACATCATTGTCTTATTCCTAATCTTAGGGGAAAAGTGCTCAGTTTTTCACCATTAAGTACGATGTTAGTGGTGGGTTTTCCTCTAAACCTACTTTGCTGAGGATTTTTATCATGAGTTGATGTACTTTATCAAATGCTTTTTCAGAATCTATTATAATGATCATATGGTTTTATGCTTTCCCTTGTTGGTGTGATGCATCATGTTGATTGATTTGAACCACCCTTGCATCCTGAAAATAAACTCCACTTGATTGTAGTGAATGATTTTTTTAATGTGTTGTTGGATTCAGTTTACGAATATTTTGTACTAGATTTTTACATCTATGTTCATCAGAGAAATTGATCTATAGTTTTCTATTTTGTGGTATCTTTATGTGGCTTTGGTCTCAGAGTAATGCTGGCCTCAGAATGAATTTGGAAGTTCCTTCTTTTTCTGTTTTTTGGAAGAGTTTGAGAAGAATAGGTATTAATTCTTGTTTAAACATTTGGTGGAACTCACCTGTAAAACCATCTGGTCCTAGACTCTTGTTTTTGGGGGTTACTGATGCAATTTTATTGCTGGTAATCAGTCTGTTCACATTTTCTGTTCTTTCCTGATTCAATTTTGGGAGGTTATATGCTAGGAACTTATCCATTTCTTCTAGGTTGTCCTATTATATGAAATAGGTTGCGTAAAATTTTTCATGATATTCTCTTATAATCCTTTGTATTTCTGTGGTGTCAGTTGTTATTTCTCCCTTCATTTCAGATTTTGTTTCAGTTCTCTCCCCCCTGCCCCTTAATAAGTCTGGCTAATGGCTTATCAATTTTGTTGATCTTTTCAAAAAACTAGTTCCTGGTTTGATCTGTTCCTTTTTTTTTTCCTTTTTTTAGTTTCTATTTAGCTTATTTTGCTCTAATCTTTATTATTTCTATCCTTCTACTGCCTTTGAGTTTTGTGTGTTCTTCTATTTCTAGCTCCTTTAGGTTTAAGGTTTGGTTGTTTATTTGAGACCATTCTTGCTTCTTGAGGTAGACCTGTACTACTATACACTTCCTTCTTAGAACTGCTCCTGCTTCATCCCAAAGATTTCGATCTGTTGTGTTTTTATTTTCATTTGCCTCCATGTATTTTTTTATTTCCTCTTTGATTTCTTGGTTGATCCATTCATTGTTCAGTAGCATGTCATTAAACTCTATGTATTTGTGTTCTTTCCAGTTTTTCTTATGATTCATTTCAGTTTCATAGCATTGTGGTCAGAGAAGATGCATGATATGACTTCAATTTTTTGAATATGTTGAGACTTGTTTTGTGGCCTAATATGTGATCTATTCTGGAAAATATTATGTGTATATTTGAAAAGAATGTGTATTCTCCTGTTTTAGGATGGAATATTCTGAGTATGTGTTCATATCTGCTTTATATATTTGGGTGCTCTTACGTTGGGTGCATAAGTATTTACAATCGTTATATCTTGTTGGATTGTCCCCTTTATGATTACATAGTATCCTGCTTTGTGTCTTTTATAGTCTTTGTTTTAAAGTCTATTTTGCCCAACATAAATATTGCTACCCCAACTTTCTTTTCACTTCCCTGTCATGATAAATGCTTTTCCATCCCTTCATTTTCAATATGCATGTGTCGTTAGGTCTGAAATGAGTCTCTTGTAAGTAGCATATATATATATTACATTCAAAGTAATTATTGGGGCGCCTGGGTGGCGCAGTCATTAAGCGTCTGCCTTCAGCTCAGGGCGTGATCCCAGCGTTCTGGGATCGAGCTCCACATCAGGCTCCTCCACTAGGAGCCTGCTTCTTCCTCTCACACTCCCCCTGCTGTGTTCCCTCTCTCACTGGCTGTCTCTCTGTCAAATAAATAAATAAAATCTTTAAAAAAAAGTAATTATTGATAGATAGGTATTTATTGCCATTTTGTTACTCACTTCTTGGTTGTTTTGTAGTTCTTCTCTGTTCCTTTCTTCTCTTGTTCTCTTCCCTCACATTTTACTAGCTTTCTTTTGTAATATACTTAGATTCCTTTTGCTTCATTTTTTTGCATATCTATTACCAGTTTTTTATTTGTGCTATACAACCCAAAGTCTGCCCCCAGTCCACTGGTGGGACAGCAGCTGGACTAGTATGTGTGGTTATTTTCTTCTCTCTGTGGAGCAGGAATCACTTTGGAGCAGTGCTGCCCCTCTTGGGGCTGCTTGCACACTGCTAATCTTATGGCACCACTTTGGATAGCTCTGGCCAAGGGGATGGAGGGGGGAGGTCTTCAGAAGTTGTAGGAGGGGAGGTGCAGCTGTGCAGGGAAAGTCCTGCCCAGGCCTGGATGGAGGGGTTAGAGCTGCATAAGTGTGTGAGGGCAGGGCATGCTGTTAACAAGCTACGTGGAGAGTGATCTGATCTGGTTCCCGCAGGGGTCCATGTATCTAGGCTGTGGGGGCGGGGGGGGGGGAACCTACCAACTCCTTTGATCTTGGAGAAGTCTCCCAAAGATCCCTGACCCTCCAGTACCTGCTCTGAGATTAGTAAATAAATCTTTTGTATACCCCAGGCATTTTTCAAATTGCTGCTTCTATATTTTATCCCCACAAGGCTGTTTGTCCTATCTCTTAAGGGCAGGGTCTCTGCCTCCAGCTCCCAGAGCTGAGCCTGCTGATTTTTAAAGTTCCAGGTGTTAAGCCCCACTCCTTGTTAGGCCCCTCTGGTTTTCAAAGCCAAAAGTTATGGCGAATCGTCTTCCTCATGTGGGTTCCTTGTGCCTGGGGTGTCTAGTATGGGGTTCTGGCCCTCTTCCCTCTATGAATCCCTTATGTCCTTCTCTCCCCAGACAATCCCATGTGTCTGTTTGGCTCCTGACCACGTCTCTGCCCTTTCTACCCTCTTTGATATGGCCTCTACATATAGTTGTGGAGAGTCTCTTCTTCCAGTCTTTGGGTCATTTTCTAGGTTATTTATACTGATGTGTAATTTGTTATCTAGCTGTATTTATGAAATGAGGTGAGCTTAGGATCCTCCTACTCTGCCACCTTCCCAGAAGGCCTTGCCCATTTATTTTAGTTATTTTATATAAAACCCATTATTTCTGAGAACATTTAAGATGACTGCCATAGCACAAAGATATCTTTGTAAATGTCTTATGGGCTTACCCCTAAGAGTCAATAGGTCAACAAAACCACAATGAGACAATGAGATATCTACCATTTCATACCTATTAGGATGGCTAAAATAAAATAAAATAAAATAAAAATAGTGTTGGCAAGAATGTGGAGAAATCAGAACCCTTGTGTATTGCTGGTGGGATTGTAAAATTCTGTAGTCACTATGGAAGATACTATGGTGATTCTTCAAAAATTAAACAGAATTACTATATGATCTAGCAATTCTACTTTGGGTATATAGCCAAAAGAAGTTAAACCAAGGACTTGAACAGATATCTATACACCAATGTTCACAGCAGCATTATTCACAATAATCAAAATACGGAAGCAACCAGATGTCCATGGACAGATGAATGGATATACGTACTATAGAATAGTATTCATCTTTAAAAAGGAAATTCTGACTCATGGTACAACACAGATTCACCTTGAGGATTTGAAGGTGATATCGCTGCCTGATTTTCAGTATCTCTTCAGAGATACTGAAACAAACCAGTAGTGAAGGGAGCTCGAATGATGAATTCATCAACCACTGTTCTGTTCATGAAAAGTAAAAGTCACATTAAGTAGGTGCATAAAATATTCAGTCAAGGGGCGCCTGGGTGGCACAGCGGTTAAGCATCTGCCTTCGGCTCAGGGCGTGATCCTGGCGTTCTGGGATCGAGCCCCACATCAGGCTCTTCTGCTGTGAGCCTGCTTCTTCCTCTCCCACTCCCCCTGCTTGTGTTCCCTCTCTCGCTGGCTGTCTCTCTGTGTGTCAAATAAATAAATAAAATCTTTTTAAAAAAAAATATTCAGTCAAGATCTAGACAAGTGTTGAGATCCTAGAAATCTAATCCAGAGAGTAAAAATGTGATATGATCTGCCTGATTTTTAATAGGCTTCCAGGAGCCTGAAGTCAAGAGCATCTAGAATTGGAGTGGGTATAAGCCAAAGAAAGGGATATCTCCGGCATGGCAAAAACAAAAAGGAGAGAAGAGTTTTTATCACATTAATATGAAATAACATTGGGGATGTAAGGTGCAGTGAGATTTCGTTTTGCATTATAATAACCACTACAGTTTTTACTCAGAGGTCTCATTCATCCACCATTTACTAGTGCAAAAAAAAATGAATTAATTTAAATTAGGGAAAATAGGACTTTCAACTTCCTACATCTGACAAAGCCAAATCTGTCATTTATTCATAACAGTAAGCTTTAATCTAAGCAATTCTCTTTTAAAGTTTACTCAAATAAAAGTGCCAGAAGTTGAAAACAGAGTGGTTAATACCTGAGCCTTGATGTTAAGTCTATCCTTGCAGATTCCTGAGGATGACCACCTGCAGACAAGTAAGAGCAAGCCCTCAGGTTGGGGAAGGCCAACTCTCTGACAGCAGGTGGCCCTCCTAGCCGGGGCTGGGAAGGGATGCTGAGACTCAGCAGGAAGGGGAAGAGAGAAAAGCAGGCAGGTCTGAAATGAAGACCACATGGAAATAATTAACCAGATGGGCAGCTGTGTCACAGCTAGAAACCAGAAAGTGCACAGGAAACTGAAAGTATAAAACAATACAAAATAATTACTTAAATTTTTTTTTCCTAAGGTTAAACTGAGACCTCAGCTACCAACAAAACACAGAAACTAAGAGAAGATTCCAGTGTTAACTGAGAAAATCAAAGCGATTGGATAAATGAAGAAAGGCCTCTTTGAGGCAAGTCCCTGTTTCTCTTAACCCAAAACAAACTTCCTCCTATTCCTTAGATGCCATTCGAATCCTGATTAAATGACACTTCTGGAGCAGGAACAGGTCCACACAATAATTCTCATTTGCCAAAGTCACTTGGAAACATAGTCTAACAGTCTTTTTCCTTTTTTCATTTTCTAATGCTGACTTAAATAAGTAAAGTGAAATAAAATAGACCCTGCGAGGCAAATTTTTCCTTATGGGAAAGAAGTGATAGAAATTTCTCATAGGATAGAGCTTGTGAAAAGCAAAATATAACAAGAAGCTAATACTGTGTTTAACATTATGATTCTGAAATCACACTGCCTAGGTCCAAATTCTAGCTCTATCCCTTACTACTATGTATGTGACATTGTACCATTGACTCATCTTCTCTGGTCTTCAGTTTCCTGCTCATAAAATAGTGATGATGTCTACATTATAAGGTCATTGTGAGGATAGAGCAAATACGTGCAAAGCACTTAAACTAGTACCTAGTAGATAAAAAAGCATTATGTGTTTGATATTAAGAAGTTTATTTTTTTTAATAATAATTAGAAACCAGGAAGAAAGGAAAGGAGAAAGGAAGAAGAGAATATTATCATTATCTTGGGTGTTCCAGTGGTTAATTTTATGTAGCATAATACTAAGTACACATTAAACCAAAAAACAATAAAGTATAATTCAAACAGGAGAATGGAAAAGGAATAGGTAGTTATATAAGTGAATGAAATCCTCATTACAGAAAACGAATAGTTGTTAAGTAAAATTGGTAAATGCCAAATATGTGAAAGTAATACTAAAAGAAACAGCTAAAATAACTAAAAGTCTAGAAACTGGAACTTAATGGCAAGAAGGTATTACTTGATATTTTAATCAGATGCATGTGACACTTTGACGTGTCTTTCTATATGTGTGTGTATATATACACATACATATACACACACATATATATATACACACATATATGTAGTAGTATGTATAAACTAGTGTATATATATATATATATATATATATATATATATATATATATAATCTACACACACACAAACTTTAACTATGAGAAAAACAAGTGTCTAAACATGTGGAATCACACTAAAAGTTGGTTTGCTATTATCACAGTGTATGATTTGTATAAAATTTAAAAGGCTAGAAACAGAGGCATCTGGTTTAAAGTATCATGAAACATTATGCCTTAAATTGTTTTTAAAAGCAGCTAACTGGAAAACATAATTTAAATGTTGAACAAATTTTGCTTGGGGACCAAAGTCACATAGTGGTCAATTTCCAATGGAATGTGGACTAGTTACCATTTCTTCCCAGCTGTTTCTGAGGGTTTCTACCACAATGAACATTGGTGACAGGTGGAAATTTTTCTCTATATCTTACAAAAAAACATGTAAAAGATATTCCTTTACTGCTATCTACTAGAGAGAAAGGGTCACTTCACAGCCACACTGCTCTTCAAAAATTGCCAACCCCTCATATCTTTGAATTTCTTGGCATTATCCTTTTTTTTTTTTTTTGGCATTATCTTTAAATAAGCACTTCCTTTTCAGACAATCAAGTCATTCTCAGTGCCCTGCTTGAAAAAGAAAGAGAACTAGCAGTGTGACCTTGAGCAAGTTTGAATTCTCTGAACAGCAATTTTCTCACTTTTAAGAGGAAAGGGGGTGAAATTAGATCCCCAAGGACCCTTCTACAACTCGAGTCTAGGATTTCTCACATTCTACCCAATAGGAATATCTCTTCTTCCCAAGGAATGTTACACCCTTCTTCATCAGGCATTATAGATGATAATGATGTCAGCACAGCCAGACATAACTAACTTGGTTCTCTTCTGCTTTGATGAGCATATAGGTTGATAATCGTGTTTAAAGTGAACTTCTGCATCCTTCCAAATAACCTGGGGAAGTCCTCTAAGACACCTAGCATTAGTAGAAACCTCACCTCCTCTTGGTTGAACTTTTATTTTCCTTTTCAATAAAGCCTGAGGAAAGTTTCCCATTTGTTGTAGAAAAGGATGGAGAAAAAGGGGAAATAACAAGTGAAAGCAAAAATAATTCAAATGCAAAAAGCTGAATATAATAACTGCTTTTATACTATTGTGAAAAGTCTGTTCCTCATAATATTTTAACTGCAAGGCAATATCAGTATTGATTTATTTAAATTATCCAGCTACATTCAGGGAATATTTTTCTCTTAGACAAATTCTATACTTTTACATGTTTCATTCTTCATTATATTTCTTCATATATAACCTTAAATTTTTAATGATTTTCTTGCTGGAATTCGAGAAATCTCACTTTTTAACATTTTAGAGCAGTTTTTATTTCTATTTTTTAAGGAATATGAATGAAGACTGTGTTAATTAGGATACTAGCATTTTAGCGAAAATGAAGTCACCCAAGTGATTTAAGGAAACACAAGAAATAAATAATCCAACCTTTAAACAAATCACAGATCAGTGAGTCCGAGCCTCCTATTATTAATTTTTTTTGGTAAATGTTTAAAATCATAACTTCATTAAAAATTAAAAGGTGATTTTCTTCATGTAATTACTCTCTAAGCAAATAAATTAATTCCCCTTTCTCTAATTACCTTTCGACTGCTTCCAATAATACTTTTCCCTGTAATAATTGTCCACAAAACATCCAATTTTCTTACAAAGCATACATGCAGTCCAAACTAATGACCCTAAAACAATTTGCCAGATTTGGAAGACCCAACTGCCTAATCATTTTTCAAGGGCAAACAGATCTGCAGCATATCAATTTTTGCATATTTTATGGGGTTTTGTATTTCTACGCAAGTATTCTTGGTGGGAGACAGAACGGAAGGGATTTTGGTTTGAAGTTCTACATGCTTACGTTTGAATCATGGCTCAATGTTTTATTGGCTGAAATATTGTTGTAAGGAAAAAAGAAATTGGAACACCGATAGATTTACATGTTCAGTTCCCCATCTCTTGCTTTTCTGAGAACAATACCTTTTCCACATGGATGAAGGAGGAGAATTCATATTTGTACAAAGTGACACAATTGTACCCTGGGCCACAGTTTATTGGTTCAGGAAGGGTGAGAAAGGCAAGCTGAACCTATCAAAGTCCTTTTTTGGAAACTGGAACTGGGAATGCAGTATCAGCTATCATCCCTCAGCCTTCTATTTGTATAAGCAGCCTCTTTTAGCTTATCAACCCAGACACAGAACTCCTATTTTCTTTTTGTCCTCTGAAAGGATCCAATCACAAAAATGCATTAGAGGGAAGCGTGTGTTTTGCTTAAGACTTGTTATAAGGAAGATGGTAAAGAACATTTCTTTCACACCACACACAACAAACAAATTAAAAACTACTCAAGTAATAGTTCTGATCTCCAAAGTCCTTTTTTGCGGAATGGTTTTGTTTTCTTCTGACTGTCCTTTACTCTGGGCTCTATCTCATCATCATCCTTTACATTTCTCTTCCTTCTAATATGTGAAACAATGCAGCTTTGCTCTAGCTTCCACTCCTAAATTGGAGATCCAAATTCAATCCCAGGTGTAGCAAAACAAAGGTATAAACACTTGTCTGGACATAATCTCTCAAGAAAATTCTAGTGCCATTGTTTATTACATGGGCATAGCCTCTAGGGTCCTCCTTCCCCTACTTTATCAACATATATATTTTCCAAGAGAAATTTTAGAGGATAAAATACCCATGTATTTATATCATTTAGTATACATGGAAGGTTTTGTAGCTAAAAGACATGACTTAATGGGCCAGATGGAGAAGTGAAGGCTCTTCTTTCCTTTGTTCAAATGGCAGTAGGGGCATGATAGGGGAGGGGAAGCCAGTAATGAGGAATTGAGGCAGAGACAGGCAGGTAAAGGGACCTAAGCATGGGCAACATTTCCCTTTTGTCATGACAGTAGGCTGCTTTAATTCAAAGACATTGGAAAAGGAATCCTACGTAGTAGCTGGTCAATAAATCTGTCAGGCTGATCTCGGTGTTCTATTTCCTTCCACAGACATAAGTATCTAACTTTTCCTCTATAAAGCTTTCTCCACCCATATTTTCCACTGAAGTTTCTCTTTTCTTGTTTTCTCTTCACTGCTCTGAAAGTAAGAATAAATATACTATTTTTTTTCAAGAGTTCTATGATAATCAGAAAATGAAAGGAAAAAAAAAAGAGAGAGACACAAAAATAGCAAACAGGAAGAAGCAAGCCTTTACAAAACCCTTACCAAAATCTAACAGCAGTTATTCCACATGTTGCTAAACTCCTGTCTTTTGTGGTGCTGCCACTGCCTTGATTCTTCCTAAGGAGTACCAGCAGTTTATTCACCCTTGTGTTCACATTTTCATTGGAAATGTCAACACAGTGGATTTGTTCATTCGTTCGTTCATTCATTCATTCTGAAAATATTTTGACCATGTAGATACTTGCAAAGGGTCTCAGGAACCCCCTAAAACTTTGCTAAATGTTAACCTAGAATTTCTCTTATCCTCCAAGTCTAAGTATAAACTTGGGGAACATAAGCCTGATAGTCTTTGCAGGTAATGATTCATAACATATACAGTCAAGATCGCATAAAATTTATTTTCTTATAAGAAAATACAGATTATGAAGTCATTGCAATTATCCTAACTAAAATGTCATTTTAGTTGTCTAAAATTGTCATACCCTAAAGTTGTATACAGTCCTAGAAATATTTTGATAAATAATAAAAGTATCAGTTTAAGTCATATTTAACCATCGTAGGCAAGTATAATCCCAAGGAAACCACAAATAATTTAGAAAATTTAAAAAAAAACAAAGAATTTTGTCACAATTCAAGATTTGGTACCCACTCATTTAACAAAAGCTCATATGGTAAATAGCTATTTGGGAAGTTTTATTCATTCTTGCAACTAGAATTGCAAAAGAATTACGATTAAAACAAGAATTATTTTAATGATGCAACACTATGTATATATAACCTACTTGGTAGGTGGCTTTTACTTTAATTATATGTATTGTAATTTACTTATATCAATTTATATATTTCTCCTAGATAATAGCATAGAAATAAAATTGAGTTAATCAAGATCATTTTCAGCACCCATTTAAACATTTTCAGAGGTGCTGCTGAATATTTAAGTGAGGTATCTTCAAAAGGCCCACAATTATTCACAAGCCAATACTGTTTTCCCAATAGTGAATATTTTCCTTGAGAATGCATGAAGACAGATTTTCTACTTCTTGACTCCATCTAAGTCTCGTTGAACGAATGAATACCTAATGTACCAGAATACAGTAAGTTGAATATAATTGTCTCTAAAACTAAAAGTATAAAACTTTGGCAAAAAATCTTACCTGACTCTAAAAAACTCAATTCCCATGAAATGCAAAAACCTAAATAGTATACTTATCTTATTTTTAAGATCATTTAAGAGTTGATATATCTTATTTTAGTTCATGGTACCAATGTAGCTACTCTAACTCATAACGCTTTCTCAGGATCTAGCTCTTCTGCTTTCTAAAAATGTAATACTGAGAAATCAGTTAACCTGAGTCTTAATTTTCTTATTTATAAATACTGGTAAGCTCATAGGTTGAAGTTAGTTTGGTTTAGGATCTTGTATTTAAGGAAAAAAATAACTCTACAGCAAAATGTAAACCTATGTTTACATAAATAGTTACAGTCCTAACAGTTATTCTTTTAATTATAGCGTAGTGTTGGGCTCTAAACTAGGTTCTATTTTAAAATGAACACATTTTAAAGGAATTATATATATGCTGTAAATGATTTACTAGAACATGGGTGGGCAAACTACAGCCCTCCGGCCAAATTTAATCTGCCTGTTTTTAGAAATAAACCTTCTCGGGAACACAGGCCTGCTCATTTGATTGCATGTTGTCTGTGGCTGCTTTCATGCTGCAATGGCAGAACGGAGTGGTTGGAGCGGAAATCACATGGCGTACAAAGCCTAAATATTAAGACTAAGATGAACTGTTATATCAAAATGTTTTTCTAAGAATTACATTGAAGTTATTTCTTTCACTAATACTTTTACATTAATACCACAGCAGTCAGATCAAGTGCAACCATGGATAAAACCCCCAGAACGCGAAACTTTAAGCTATTACAGATTATACAGCATTGTGTTTCTCAAAATGGGTCCTGCCTGCCAGTATCAGAACCAATTGGAAATCTTGTAAAAAATATTCCTATGTTGTTCTTTAGGACATTTCCTGAGCAGAAATCAAAGAAAGCCTACGATGTCTGGCACCTTGGTACTCAAAGTACGGTCCATGGACCAGCAACATTGATATCACCTGTAATTCATTACAAATGCAACATCTCAAGCTCTACACTAAACCGACTGAACCAGAATCTGCATTTTTGAAATACCCCAAGTATGCATAATAAATTTTGAAAAGCTATGATTTGAAACATAAAATTTTAGATTCATTATCTACCTGGAGCTGTCAGGCAAAAATAAAAGCCCTTGAAAAGTCTCAGTGAAAAGATTTGCCACAGCAGTTACAAAAATTAGGGTCACACGATCCAGGAGGGGAATTCTGGCGAATTCTGGTTTATTCTTAATCTTAACCAATATCTCTATTTACAGAGAAATATGCAGAATATGAATTGCAACTGGACCATGGTTTCTGGGGAGTTTGCAACTGACCTATAACACAGAGCAATGGTTGCCACCTGGGATTTGTGAAACAGAATTCAGAAGGAGTTTGCCTTTGGGCAAGTCCCACGCAAAGAAGAGGTACAATTATAGATTCACAAAAGTAAAGATTGTCAGGGAATAAAAAGTAGCTTTAATATACTTCAACAAAAGAAAGAAGAAAACACCGTACCTCATACCCAATTCAACCTGCCAAGTTCTGTTTTCTTATTTCTTTATTTTCTTTCTTTCTTTTTTTAACAAAAAACAGAGATTTATTTCTCACAGTTCTGGAGTCTACAAGTCCAAGATCAAGCCGCACAACCAACTTCTGGCGAAGGCAGGGAGCCTGCCAATTTCTGGAGTCCTCACGTAGCAGAAGAGGCTACGCGGCTCTCTGGAGCCTCTTTTGTAAGAATGCTAATCCCATTCATGAGGGCTCCACCCTCATGACCTAATCACTTTCCAAAGGCCCCACCTCATAATATCAATCACTTTGGGTATTAGGTTTCAGCACATGAAGGTGGGGAGGGGCACAAACATTCAGACCATAGCAATCATCAACCTGGAGATCGCCTCTTCTTTGATTTCTCAAAATTAGCAAAAAGCTTTCCGCAGTCTGTTTATAAACACTTTCTCAGTTATCTTTAAAATAAAATACCTTCTGGCTGGGAAATAGAAAATGCAACCCTTTTGTTCAGTCTGGCAAAGCTTTATGGAGTGATGGTGTACTACTATTCTGTAGAGTTTCATCTAGCTTCTTAAATTTCTAAAGGAGTTTTATTATTGAAATTTTTTTTTTGTCTTGCTTGAGGAAATCTGAAACACTCTGCTCTCTCCTTCCATCACTTTTTGGAGAATGGTTTTTATCCACTACTTCAATGTATTTATTTTACCTACATCAGGACACAACAGTAGTACAGCATCGTTATGAGGCGGTATTTTAAAGACCTTCTCCTGATCCAGGATAACCCTTACCCAGACACTTTCAACTCTTACTCTAGAATTATTCATTTATCTTGACTTTCACATCTATATTAACTTTTTTTTTTAATTTCAAGATTATTAAATAGCATGTCATAACTATATATAGTCACATAACTAAAACGCAGTATTTTTATTACGATTTTTGCAAATTTTGTTTAGAATAAAAATAAAGAATGTCTGGCAGGCTAAACTTTATATGCAATTAGTTTCATAAATTAATTATAAAAAAAAGTGAGAGAATAAAATCAGTTTTGTTCCTAAATTAACAAGTTTTCCTGATTATTTTAGCTATTGATTTTCAATTTAATTAGAGTTAAACTAGATCTTCAGTAAATTAAAGCTAGAACCAATTACTACTTCCAGTTCTGGCACTGTGGATAAATACTATTTTCTTGCCAGAAGCACTAAAAAGAGAAATGATTTGAAGTCATATATTTTTAATATTACTTTTGCCTCTAATTAAAACCATTTAATTAATGCTTCTAATTAAAGTCATTCATTAATATAATATAGTTTACTGGTTATTCTGTTTTCCCTAACAAACCCTTTTTAAATCTCAGAACTTATATTTAACTCATGCAAACTAGGTTGTAACTTTGGCCAGGAAATGTTCTCTTTTTTAATGTCAAACTACAATGGTTGTGTGAACTATAGGAAAAAATTTCCAACCAAAATCTTATGCAAAATCCCAATAAAAAGGGCTGACTAAGGCAATGCTGCTCTTTTTCGTGTATGTGTATGTGTAAGTATATGGTGGGGGATGGTCTATCTATAAATTTCTGCAATGTCCCCTCCCAGTGCCTAGAGTTGCCCCTAGAGAACTTCAAAGAATAAAGTGAGCATATTGGAGCCCTGGCATCTGTTAGTCTATGTATCTTTTTATTCCCAGCAGTGTAAGATTCCTTGACTATAGAAAGGAGAAAATAAATCTTCCCCTTGGAAAGAAGAGCGTGCATATATGTAGACTTCCTTATTTACCAAAAGGAAGCAACACGAATTGCAAGTTCTCATTTATATAATGGATATGATATGGGTAAATGTAAAGTTAACCTAATTCCTTATTGATAAGGCTAGCTAGAGCATGGCAGAGAAGAATTATAGATAAGAACAAGATAAAAACAAGCCTACCCTATTATGAATGACAGGTATCCTACCTGGATCTGTATCAGGACGAGACTATTGCCAGTCATCTGACTATCCAGAGCAAAACCGTAGAGAACTGAGCTCTGGAACAGAGGCCTATTTATGAGGATGCATCGATCAAAATGGGAAATACATGGGCTGGTACATGAAGCTGTAATGTAGTTTTCTGGGACTTGTAAATTTTTAGTGTAATTGGCCATCCCTCTCACTCAAACTGGACCTCATCCTCCCTGCCCAGTGGAAAGGAAGCCCCCTCAGAAATACAAAGAGAAACAAAAGGTGTTACTCCTGGAATTTCAACATCCAAGAGTCAGATCATGGCATAAAGAGTAGAAGAGAAAAAATAATGCGCTAACCAGATTCCCCCCCCCCCCCCCATAAATTGAAGCAATAAAATGATCTCTTTGGAGCAGGGTGGGACAGTATTTACCCATAAAGTAAAAGTTACATGTGATTATGAGATAGTTGGGGTATATCCAGAACACAGGGATTTGTGCCTTTATTCTTTGGGTGTGTTTATTTGGTGTAGGGAGCCAGACTAGGAGCAGCTCTATGTGAGGTGTTCTGGTAATGGTCTCACAAATCCAAGGGATCTTGGTAAGCCATGAGAAGCAAAGACACACTTGTGAGCTAATCTTAGACATTCGCAGAAAAAAGAAAGTCTTTGTCATGGCTGGAGCAAGAGGACTCTGCAGCAAAGAATGTTGCTTACATGCCTCCATCCAGCCTTAGGACTGGTTTGGCAAAGGACCATCTCTGACAATGTCAGTGCAGAGATGTAAGCAACCTAGGATCGACCAACAGGATGAGCAGAAAACGGTTAAGTACAGAGACCGGTGAAGGACTACCTAGTGTCCTCTCAGCGCTGTGATATCGGTGTGACTCTACTGAACCTAGATGCCACTGGAGAAAAAAGGAGGGAGGATGAAATGCTGAAATGGATTTAAATCCAAGATAATAAGACTAAGGAAAATCATTTAAATGATTATGTGACCAGACCAAGTTTTCTATATAAAGGCTAAAAAGAGAAATTAATCCCAGTTATAAGAAAAACCAGAAAGACTACATTTTTGCATGCCAGAATTTATGGTAGTAAATTTATCCTAATGTGTCAGTTATACAAGCTTAACCCTCTGATATCCTTCTTCACTCCTCAGTTGGAAAGACAGTCTATAGCTGCAGACCTAGGACCTCTCTGATGCACAAAATAGTGACAGTAATCTGTGACTGAGCTCTGAATGAAACTCCTCTGCTCATCCATTTGCTGTTGGCAACCACATTATTTTTTGTCCAATGGAGGCATCTGAGATTTGGGTCAGGTCTCAGCCTGTATCTTGTGAGTCAGAAGTCACTTACTTTAAGGTCCCCACCAACCTGCACAGGTACAGAGATTTAGGTCATCAAGGCCTTACTTCATGAGCCTAGAAAGGAAGACACTCAGATCAGGGAGATCACTGCCTTGGTTGCATGTAAAATTGGGAGAAGTGGTCTGTGCGGATCAGTCCACAAATCCTCCTAGCCTCTGCCTTTAAAATTTATTTTATTGTTCTTATTTTCTAATTGACAGAAGTCTCCCTACCCCATTATTCTTCATATTTTATCCCAGGGATATCCCAAGGGATATGCTCACACCAAAGATATTTCAGGAATGCCTGGGTGGCTCAGTCGGTTAAGCATCTGCCTTCAGCTCATGCCATGATTCCAGGATCCTGGGATCGAGCCCCACATCGGGCTCCTTGTTCCCCAGGGAGCCTGCTTCTCCCTCTGGCTGCTCTGCCTGAGCTCCCCTGCTTGTGCTCTCTGACAAATAAATAAATAAAATCTTTAAAAAATTATTAAAAAAAAAAAAAGGATATTCCAGTACTCAGCAAGTCAAGAACCTTGCAAAATAGGCTTTGTTAAGGGGGGGGGGGGGATTTTCTAAATGTCTTTATCTCCACCAACTAACATATTCAAAAAACTAACCTGGCGATACACACCATAGAGTTTAATAAAAATGCTTTCTAACAAAGAGGAGGAGGAGAATAAAGTTCACACTTATGGGCCTAAGGAATTATAAGAACATGAGAAATAGAAATGGATCAAAGAAATAAGAAGCCAAGGATTTTGACAACAACCCCTCTGTTTTAAGGTACAGGTTAAGTTGCTATAACAGAGACACTTCAATTAAAATAGGAATAGATGTCTCATTCACATAGTAACTATTTAAATGTGAGTCGCCCAAGGTTGCTTGGGGTAGCCTTTCTGGGCTGACTACATGGCTACCATCTTTGGATCCAAAATGACTGCTCTGGGTGTCATCACTTCCCAGATCACAAGAGGGAAGAAAAAGATAATGGAGGGCAGGCAGCTTCCTTTTAGAGAACATCACTCAAAAGTTCCAGTAGTCATTATCATTCATATATCATTCACTGTTCAGAATGTAGTTACATAGCCCCACACAGCTGCAAGGGAACTGAAAAAGGATTTGACTTTGTTACCACATGCCCAATAAATCTCTATTCTTTTAGAAAATGGTGAGTGTAGATGTTGTGGAACAGATAATAAAATAGCAATCTCTCTCTATCCCTCTCTCTCTCCTTCACTCTTCCATACACACACAAACACATACACACACACACACACACACACACACACACACCTCAAATCAAACTTCCAGCATCTGTGGATATTTTAATGGGGTGACCAACTGGTGCCAGTTTACACAAACTTTTCTCTCACAAAACCCATCCTGGGAAAGTCATCCATTCTGGGAACCTCCTCAGTCCCTCAGGATACTGGGGAATTTGAGATCTTATTGATATTAATAATAATTTTTAAAAGCAATATATAATATTAGAAATGACCCTGGCCCACTCTACCCTATAACTTTTATAATCCGTTAGTATTTATTTTAAATGTATTTCAGGATTCTTAGAGTCTAACAATTCTTTCAACTTAGAAATAAAAATCACTGATGCAATTTATTGAAAGATTGAAAGGAAGCAAGGAATACCCAGAATAATCTCTAAGAAAACATATTAAATAGACTTCAGGGAACATTACTAAGAAATTCATTAAATTTAAATGTTCCCTAACCCAATTTTTTATTCATTTATCAATTATTTATCTCAGCTGAAAATATAAAATATAATAATAAATACTAATTTGGGGGTGAAGGTGCTTATATTACCACTTCAGTTAGCAGAATCATGGAAACCCATAACCACATTGTTGACTAGCATCTTAATTTTGAGTTATCTACAATGCAATTATATCTTGCAAAAAAAATTCAGTTGAAATAATCAGCATGGTATGAGACATGTGGGTGGCTCAGTCGGTTAAGTGTCTGCCTTTGGCTCAGGTCATGATCCCAGGGTCCTGGGATCGAGTCCTGCATTGGGCTCCTTGCTCAGCAGGGAGCCTGCTTCTCCCTCTGCCTGCTGCTCCCCCTGCTTGTGCTCTCTCTCTTTCTCTCTGACAAATAAATAAAATCTTAAAAAAAAAAAAATTAGCATAGAACCCACAAAAAAGACATTCGTTTATTTGGAAATAAGATCTCCAGAAAACCAGGTATCTGAAAAGTATCACTTGACTTACCTAAATAAATGCCTTCACAGAATTACAATTTCACATTATACTTTTGAACTTATCAAGAGTCTGTAAAATAATTGCTTGCAAAGAAGAGTGACCATTCTTCTCAACCTCCACTGGACTCTTCTTCTGCTTATCAAATGGCTCCACAGGGTGCCATCTCCCACCTTCATCTCTCTTTTTACTCCATATTTTCTCCCTGGTTTTCTCACTTACTGTCATAATTTTAACCTCCCCTGCCCCCACACACATTACTGACTTCTAAATCATTATGTCACATCTATACTTTTTGCTAAGATCTCAGTTCATATATCCCCTTGTCCAACTGCATGATTGAATTTATTCCTCAACACCCCAAACATATCTTAAAACTCAGTGTGTCCATACTGCTCCTTCTTCTCCTGTGTTTCCGCTTTGGGTTGACATTAAATTTGTTTTTCATTCATTTTTATTATACAATTTTAATAAGATTCTAATTCTCACACTGACTCCTGGTATTTCTGGAATTCTTCGTCCCTATCCACCAGGACTGGTTGGATTTGGGTCCCTTTTATCTACTGATTTGACCAGTAATTTTACCAAAATACACAGAAGAGTTACTTGGGGAGTGCATTAAAAATGCAGATTCCTGGATATTTCTACTGAGGCGCTGAGCTTGGAGACAGCTGAACTCAACTGCCAGGTGCCAGGGTCGCTGATTGAGACACGCGGAAACAAAAGTAACAAACAAGGCTTTAATCACTGCAGCAGTGTAAGCCGGAGGCTCGAAAGAAGAAAGCACCCACTGACCCACCCACCCCCCATTTCTGTGTTTCTTCACGGAAGAGCACCAGTTGAAAGACATCGGGCTACTGCGGATTTATGGCCCAGAGGGCCTGGGGCCAGGAAGAAAGAACGAGGAGGAGAAACGTACTGAGCGGTACTTCGAGTGGAGAAAAGTGTTTTCGAGGCCCCTCTCTTCCCCATGATAAGGAAGTCTTTGCAGAGGTAGCTCGGGAAGGCCTCTACAAAGAACCTCAGAAAGGAGGCCCCCCATTGGAGGCTAGGAATGCAGGTATGTGTAAGAGCATGGTCTGCCAGAGGGGGTGGGGGGAGGCTTAGCCCTTGACTAAGTTCTTGACTTAGCTCTTGACTGTAACGCACTGGCTGTGTGCCACTGGAGGGAGGGCAGTCTTCCCATGAGGACTGCCAGGTAAAGTTTTTTAATTGCCTATGGTCGGTACCTGAAAAATCCCACTTAGGTTTCTGGCCAGGAGTCAGACACGTCCTAGCAGGTGATTTTGATGCGGGCAACTTGGTCCACATTTTGAGCACAGGGCTGAGGTTCTGGAACAGATTTCTTAACCGGCTTTCCTGATTTCAATTTCAGCATTTGTCCAAACAATCCTTCACACATTGCCACAGTGAAATCATTTTAAAAATTCATTTCCTAACATGTCTTTTATTAACATAAAACTTTTGAGAAGAATTGTTACTTGCCTGAAGAGTAGAGTTTAAGGGCCTTATACGGCAGTTGTTTGAGTTGCTGCCTACAGAACACTTTCACCTTCCCTCTTCTGCCTTTAACATTGAACAAGGCTAAATTACTGGTTTTGAGGGCAAGATCATGCTACATATTTTTTCTTTATCTCAATTCCTAACCTATGAAAATGGATATCAAGAAAAGTTTGTTAAATTCAACTGAATCCAATTCCTCTATGTAGCTTCTATTAAATTCAGAGTTCACCCAAAGCAAATCTATTTACTTAAAACCTAGCACATGGGGCGCCTGGGTGGCTCAGTCGTTAAGCGTCTGCCTTGGCTCAGGTCATGATCCCAGGGTTCTGGGATCAAGCCCAGCATCGGGCTCCCTGCTCAGTGGGAAACCTGCTTCTCCCTCTCCCACTCCCCCTGCTTGTGT
This sequence comes from Ursus arctos, assembly GCF_023065955.2. Classification (NCBI taxonomy): domain Eukaryota; kingdom Metazoa; phylum Chordata; class Mammalia; order Carnivora; family Ursidae; genus Ursus; species Ursus arctos. The sequence continues at coordinate 4,098,760 of NW_026622875.1, forward strand.
TCCCTCTCTCGCTGCCTCTCTCTCTGTCAAGTAAATAAATAAAATCTTAAAACAAAACAAAACAAAACAAAACAAAACCTATCACAGTACATTTTCTCTAAGTTCAGACCTACCAATATGTTTATGGACCCTGAATAGCTTTAACATGCTCTTCTTTCACTACCTAATGAGACAGATATCACCAATAGTACTTTTCTTTTAACTTTGGCTGTCAGAAACCTAGGAATTAAATTTTGTGCTGAATTTCACTAAGCCTCACCCATGTTTTGATCGCATTGTGTTTGTATCTTTAAATGCCTCAAATGGATGTGGAAGTATGCATTACCTAAGTAATACATGATGTAAAAACACGCACCACTCTCCAACTGTTTGATTCATAGTCTTTTAAAAAGCAAAATAGTATTTTTGCACTTAGTTATCTAATACTCCAAATAGTTTTTAAATTATATTTGCAGGGGAATAATGTATCAAGAGTGTAGAATTTCGGTTATAATACATACTATATATGCTTTACAACCAGAGCAGACATATTGGTCTGTAACATATCTTAATGGTATATGACTCTTGGTTTTAAACCCTAAATTAGAATGCTTAAAGTTTTCCTGATTTAATAATTCAAGATGTATTTGAATATGAAATACTGAGATATAAAAAACAATACTAAAGTTCGGAATTTAGTAAGATACAGCATAATATATTAAATATTTATATGCCTCTGTGCTATAATCAGAACTTAAAATTTTAAAAATTCTCACTCTTTCTGCCAGCTGATATTTTTATGCCTTCACAGAAAGCTGGATGTGTGTGTGTGTGTACGTATGTATGTGTGAGTGTGTATATATAAATAACATTTTAGTTATAAAAATACTTTTTCTTCAGGCTCATTTCTCATTCAGATGTCTTATTATAGTATTTCCCAAGCCAAGACTTGCCATAGTGCAGGCTTATAAGTAAACTGCTCTATATGTTTATACTTTTATTTATAAACAATTTTCACAAACATGTTTTGTAAGGTTTTGCACAAAGAAGGGAAGTAAAATTGGCCTTTTCTCACACTCTACATCTAAGCCATCGGAAAGTCCTACAGGCTCACTTCAAGATAGATTCTGAACCTAAGCTTGGATCACCACCTACCTTCCTGCTGAGACCCTGGCCCGAGCCACCCCCACCTTTTGCCTGGATTCTTCCAATGGCCTACCGCTCCCCTTTATCTGCCCTGATCCCTTTTCAGTGTTGATTCCCCAACACAGAAGCCAGAGTGAGCCCTTTAAATTGGGAGTTAGAACATGTCACTCCTCTGTTCAAAATCTTCCAGCAGGTTCTCACATCACTCAGAATAAAAGCAGAGATCCTTACGGTAGACCAGAAGCCTCAGCTCAGTAACCTTGCGGCCATCCCTCCCATTACTGCATCATCAGTCGCCGCTCCTCAGCCTGCGGCCCTCGCTCATTCCGCTCAAGCACAGCGGCCTCTCAGAGGTTCTTTGGAACATCAGCACTCCAAGTACCTCCAACTCAGGGTCTTTACGCTCACTCTTTCCTCTGCCTACCATCCTTTTCCCACAATTATTTGTGCATCTTACTCCTACCTGTGTAGAGGCTTTGCTCAAATGTCATCACAGTGAGGCATTAGCAGACTACTTTATTTAAAATTACACCTTTTCCTTCCTACAACCTTTTCTTTTCCCCGCTTTTTGTTTTCTTCATAGCACTTACTATTTATATTTATATTTTATACACACACACACATATAGATATGCACACACATTTGGGGATACATACATACTAAGCATACCTGAAGTATGTACATAGAATTATATGGATAGTATAATTTTTATGTTTGTTGACAATCTCTTCCTATGTAAGATGTAAGTTCTATAAGGGCAAGACTTGAATATTTTGTTCATTGTCATATCTTAGTTCCTAGGATAAAATCTGGCATATAACAGTCAATAAATATTTGCGGAGTAAACAAATAATTAGAACAATCAGAAAGCACATCATAGGGTTAGCAGAGATCTTATGGGGAGTTGGGACAAATAGATGTAATATTGGTCTATTTCCCTCCTTTATTAGGAAGAAACTCTGAATTTGGTAGTGTAGAGCGATTACAATGCCCCCATGCATTATAGAATGCTCTTTAAGGATTTTTAACATAAATTCTACAAGCTATTTTCTGGGATGCCACTCAGAGACTTACAATTTTTTGCAACATCTGAAATTGTTGTAGGAGAGAATAAAGAATATTCTTATAGTAAATTAAAAAATCAAAATTAATTCAACAGAGTTGAATTTATGAAGGCGCAATTTTGACTAGTGCCTAAGGTTTGAATTTGCTTCAAGACACTTACATGTTTCTACTTGTACCACTTGTTATCAGAAGTTATCAGTGATTTGTACCTGTGTCTTTCAACTGTGCTCGCACACACACAGCCCCATTCTCACCCCAAAAGACTTGACTCTGGGCATCAGCCTAGATGCTTCAGTCCGATGTTTTAACCCTGGCAGCCGGTGATCTGTACAAGGTAGTGTTGGGTGACATTTCTTCCAAAAACAAACAAGTAAACAAAAAAAAAAACAACAAAAATGAGTAAGAAACAGTGATTGATATTTTTAGTTTAAGAATTATGAATTTAGTCAACAAATAGAGTATTCTCATGTTGTTTTCTATTTTCTTTTACTCTGAGACCAAGAATAGTCTATACACTTAGCCCGTGTACTAATTAAGTGCATATCCATGCCTCTGTGAGCAGGTCGCAAAATAGGAGACTTAATTTTTAGTATAGAGCATAAGATTTTAATATATTAATTGCTCCAAAAACATTAACGGGAAATGTGATGTTGTTCCTTACAATATCCTAGCACCATCATGTAGGCTGCATTTGTGATTAATAATTAATATAAGAACATTAATGATGACATTATAATTTCTCGATATAATATAGCTAATGTTTATGTTTCCAACAAACTACCATATTTCAAACCACTTTTCCAAAAGAATTTTCTGGCTGTCATTGAATGATAAATTGTGTTATCACATAAAGATTTTGATTAGTATGTTTTAATTCATATCCTACAACTGAGTCTAACTCACATATGATTAAGTTGCCCCAAGACTAAAGAAATTTTAAAAATAGGATCATGACATGAACACATACACATGCATTTTACATTAGAAAGAAATGAGCTTTAAAATAGATTTTGAATTTCAGCTAAAAAAAATTTAAGCATACCTTTTATGAAATGCATACATTAATGGATTTGCTAATAAAATTTCCATTTTTAAGACAAGATGATGAAGGAAAATATTCAATTCAGAATTAGAGAAGAAAAATTTTCTCTTGGTAAACTGAAACCAGTGATCTTCCAAGTAGAATAGTAGTGTATGGCTCATAGTAGTCATGAACTGAAAACTAGTTTCTTAAATGCTTAAAGTCAATTCGAATGTTCTTTGAATTTTATGAAATGTCTGAGGATAAGTTGGAAACTGTAAAAACAGAGTTAGACGTTTTTAAACAAACTGACGGACAAATTCTAACTGCTCAGAGTCTCATGTTGAAATTTCTCAGTGCATTTCTCGGCTCAAATCTCTCATTAGCACAAATCTGATTATACTATTCTTCAAAGGTTCAAAAAGAATGTAAAGTGTAGCACTGCTTCTGCTTCTGCTTTTGCTTCCCGGGGCTCAGGAAGTGGCAATGAAAAGATTCGGTGAGGGAACTGAGAGCCGAGGATGGCTTGAGGGCTTCCTGACTACTGGATGGGCAGGGTCTGGCTTGGAGGGTATTTACTTACTGTATTTTGTTGTTGGTCTTGTGAATTTAGACTGACCCACCGTTAGAACTGGATAAACCTTTGAATAATAAATCTGTTAGGAAACCTAATGAAACTATGGGTGTTTACCTGAGAATACGACTATGCGTGCACATCCATTCGCAAAATTTTAGGTTATTCAAAGACTTCAGGACATACTGTCACAGACCAAAGACCATGTTCCATTCATTCATTACAGTAACCTATCTTTTGTACCTACATGGAGCCACATATTGTATTATTCCAAGAGGATGAGGACAGAGAGAAAGAAAGACGGAGAGTGAAAAAAAAAAAAGACAAATACCTCACATTCAAAAATCTCTCCGTCTATTAAAGAAGACAGGCAATTAAACAATATGAACAGTACAATGGCAGCAAATAAAAATAAAATAACCACCTGCAGGGACCGTTTATATAGCAAACTATGGGAACAGAGATGTAAGATCACTTTCATTCCATCTGTAATATGATTTTCCTGAAGGGGTCAGGGAGACTTCGCAGACAAAGTGGCTCTTAGATTGAATCTTGAAGGATGAAAAACAATTTAGCCAGGTAAATGACAGAGGGGCATTATAAGGAGAAGAAACCACAAGTGACAGCTGTAAAAGGAATGGCAAGTAATTCTAGACATTCCATGTCAGTTGATAACTTGTTGCATATGAGGAAGGACTGACTAGCACTAATGAAAAAGGGTGGGCACGGGTCAGGTCATGGAGGGACTTGAGGGTTTCTGTGAAGAGGTTTCCATATATCCTGTAGCTAATAGCATGCCTTTAAAAGATTTGAATTGCTGAGTGAGACTTGCTTTACAAAAAATCATCCTGGTAGAGGTGTGAAAAACAGGGCTGGGATGAGAGGCAGAGTTTGTGGGGAGAGAGAGAGAGTGGATTAATGCCAGTGGCAGCAGTTATCAATCTGTCATAATACAGGTAATAAAAATCCTTGCAGGCCTGGGAAATATTTACCAAAAAAGAATTAGCAGGACTTCGTGAGGACCAACAAAATTAAGTAACTTGCTCAAGGCCACACACTTAATTAGTAGCAGAGATGTGTTTAGAATTAACTTTCTTGACTCCCGGCCCATTTCTTTCTCTATAGTCCTTCATTTCTTATTGTTTGATTAATTCAAATAGAGACTTCAAATCAGGGATTTAAAATTGCCTATTAATGTTGATGACTTTCCCTCAAAACCTTCCATTTTTCTTTTAAACAAGCAAATTTGGTTAAACACATTGTTATTGGTTTCCTTTTAACAAAAGTTTTATGTAATTAAACTCGATCATTATTTTCCCCCTTACAGATAAATGAAGTTCACTAATGTCAAGATTAAATGTTGCCTTCGGTCACCAGCTGAGCCAATGGTCTGCTGCATGACATGAACGTGTGAGTGAGTGAGTGAGTGTAGGTATGTGTTAGAATTTTGCCAATTACATTATTTTAAGAAAATAAATTTCTCTGTGAATATAATCTCCTTCATCTCTGCCTTTTTTAAAAGACAGGTTATTGCTCCTACATTTCATCATGGGACAACAGAACCACTATGTTTTTGTTTTTTATTATAGAAGTCTACGGATATCACTGAATGCTGTTTACATAAGACATACCCTCTTTGCTCTGATATCAGTAGGACTTTGGTTGGGAAAAGAGCATTTTATTGAAAAGGGCATTTATTGAAAGGTCAAGAACGAGAAGAATCTGAAGGCCATTGTTTATTAATTTCTTCTGTCTTTTTCTTAAGAATACAAAATTACATTTGGTTCTATTTAGTCAATCAAAAAATTTTTTTCACTTTATATAATAAATCGACATGTCTATTTTTGGTAAGTGAAAACAAATGAATCACTGAATTAAATTATCCTGTTGAATGGAGATATTTTTTAACTTAAGTAGAAATACTATTTTCAAAATGTATTTCATAAAGGAGTTAGAAGCCAATATAAAATCAGAACACTAATAGGGAAGGAAAGCTGTACTCTTACGGTATTTTATATATGTTTTTATTTATCAAAATAATTACAGATTACTTAAACAAAAGTTTTCAACAGCTTCTACTCTGTGCAGAGTGCCATGCTATGCAATGAAGAGAAATAGTCCCTCAATCTCATGCCAGTCCTCACAGAGCTCACAGTTGTTGGAAAAACACAGTCAGAGAACTAGACAACTGCAGTAGAGTTTGACATGTGACAGAATAGGGGTATTGTACAATATCATTTTTCAATAATTCAAGTGATGATATGGAAATAAAACTGAAACAGATGAGAATCTAGGCAACAATGGGTGATGATTTCTATTCTCTGTTAAAGCCACGAGTAGGATTTAATTATACTGCCATGTTGTTTTTTTTACTCAGGTCTTTTAGACAGCAGGATTTGACTCTTAGAAATCCTTATCTTTTGTAAAGAGAACAAATCAATCTTCACCAAAGAATAAAGGGCCCAGTGATTAAGGATGGTGAACTGTACGGCTTTAGCTGCACTGCTTGAATAATTGTTCCTTGTTTATTGGAACACAGCTAAAACCCTTTCTTATAAAACTGGTGAATGCCTAGCTTCATCAGTTATCTCAGGAACTTCAATAGTTACCTTCCTGATAGTTATAAATTGAGAATTATTGACTAGCTAGCCTTCACAGAAGTATTCCTGGTGGGCTTACCAAATGACAATGGAGATATGTTCTTTTTTTATAAAATACCTGTATCTCCAGAAAGTTTCATTAAAATATAAACATCAAATATGAGAGGGATAACATATTTACTCAGTGTCCACTCTACGTTATTAGTCATGCATCACCCTGAGGATGAAAGGACAGGAAATTTATGATGACATGCAGAGAAAGCAACACTAGAGGGAATGGGTGTTACACCCATCAGAGAATACTTGATCTGGCTACAAAGCTAAGACCTCTGACAGGATTGTTTAAAGAAGATATCAGTTGATATTCCTGCATGTTAGTTGAAGCAATGATACTTTTTCTTAAAGCAACTGGATTAGGATTTAGAAAACTGGGTTTCACTCTTACACTCTAACTAGCCAACTGGTCTACGGTATCTATGTCATTTGGGTTGATTGGCCTTCATTTTCTCAATCAGTAAATGAGGGAATATCACCAACAAACTTTCAATGCCCCTTCCAACTCTGAGTTTTAATTATCATTAAGACATGGGAAAGCAAAAAGCTATTGAAAATGGAGACAATGAAAGTGGGAATAGCTATGAAGAATGAGCTTAGGTCATTCAAATCTGGCCTAGGTCCAGTCCCTCATTCAAGATGATTGCTTCATTATTTTGAATATTGAATATTGAATAATGAATATTTTTAATAATTCCACCAAACTTTTTCCCTGTATATATGCATATGTATATATTATGATATATAAGATACATAATATGCAATAGATCTTTTAAAAATACCAGGTTAAAATAATTATGCAAAGTCATTTTTATTCTAATTACAGAAACTTCATTTGTATTCTAATCACAGAAACTTCTGCTCTCCTATTTCTATTCAATTGGATTTTTTACTCATACCAGTAACTACACATTTGTTGTTGTTATTTATCTTAGATATTTCTTAAAGTTAATACTTTTATATCACTTAAAGCTCAGACCAGAGGGGAAAAACTGAATCATGCTTATTTAAAAGAAAGAAGAACATCATGGAAGTTTTAAGATTATCACCAACTCCCAGAACCGGTTTGTCTTCATTTCGTAAAACTTCCTTTTACATTCAGTTTAATGCATTTAGGAGTAAATTATTCAGGAAGTTGATAAAGATTCATTACTTAACTACAGGGAAGTCTAAAAGAGCAGTTAGCAGCAGCTGTGTGGATCTGCTGCTCCTTTACTCCATATATAGGGCATAATGGATTTCCAGCAATTTGGGTAATGTAACATTATCTGTGTTGATTGTAGATATTACAGCAAGATATTATGCTCTTTAAGAGTGCTTTAAAATGAAACAACTACATGATGGGTAAGGAGACAGTCCCAATCTAGGCGTAAAGTTTTCTTTAGAAGACCTCGAAATGCAAGCAGAAATAAGAGTTTAGAAATATCTTCCTCAAGGAGGAGGACCGAGTAGTGGATTGGCAGGACCCAATGACACATTTTCCAAATGAAATACACCGCCTCCACCTCCACAAATGATAAATGTGGAAGCAAGCAGATGTTATGCATACCAAATTGGCAGCCTGTGTTGATTCTGACTCGAATTAGCTACGGTGTTGGGCAAGGTGGTAAATGTGGGGGAAATGTTTATATAAAGGAATGGAAAGACATTTATGTTGCCAAAGAATGGATAATAATTGTAAAAGATGAAAATCTAGCTGAATATTTACATTTCTTCCACCATAAAAGAGAACATGCATTCACATTTAAAATAAACAAAAGGTGAATTTGGCAGTCTATGATGAATTTAGATTTACGACTTAAAATATGGTTACTACACTGTAAATCTAAATTTGGGCCAATAGCTACCAATGACAATTTACAACAAATCAGCAAGGATAATTTCGTTTTGTTTTTTTCTTGAATATTTAAAAATTGAGTTCTACGGAGTTCTAATGCTTTGTGCCAATACTAAATGACAACTACTAAGTATTTACTAAGTGCTAAGTTTCACAACTCTGTGAGGGAGATACTTTTATTACTTCACCCTTACAGATAAGGACACTGAGGAAGAGATTAAAGAAACGGACCAAGTGTGCAGCTAGTAAGTGTCAGAGTTGAGATTAGATCCCAGGCCGACTGACTTCAGTCTATAACATACAGCCTCATCCAATAAGGCCTTTGATTTCGCTTATTTGACAAACATTCAATAAACACCTCTAAGCCGAAGGCATGACACCTGGAGTCACAAAGGAACAGGAATAAATGCTACATAGCTCTTATGCTCAGAGCTCTCAGCTCAGAGCTCTTACGCTGTTAGCCTGTCCCCTAACACCTCAGCGCTCATCTTCCACAGCTATGGACAGTAGTAGATATTTGCACTTGTGATAGTTACTTAAGACACGGAAACCCAGATACCACTGCTAAAGGACACCAAATAACAGCGTCACTAGAGGAAGAGAATATGTCTTTCTGCCTCCTAAGCCGGGTCTCCTGGACTTCTAATATTCTCATTTCGTCTTGGGGTTTATTCTTCTAGAGCCTCATTTAATCCAATGAGCACTGTGATGTGACTGACATAAAAATTTTCTATGAAATAACCGAAAGTTTAGGAAGAATCTACTAGGAAGAAGCTAAGGGGAGCGGTGGGGATTTTGCCCTACTTAAGTATATTTTACAGTGTGGAGGAGAGCTGGAAGGGGAATTCCCACTGGATTAAACACAAGTTTATAAATGAGTCTGTCACAGATCCACGGTTCCTAAAAGAAGACATGAGTCTCCTGGATCAGACACAAAGGAGTTTATTAATCACAATGAAAAATAGCAACAGGCATCTCAGCATATTTCTGCTGGTTCCCATTTGCCCTGAAGTCCAGGAGCAAACATGACGGGCCCAAGTGAATGGTTATGCAAGAAGAGGACTGCACGACAATTTAGGAACTCTGAGTTTAAAAAATCTGGGTAGTAAGGAGGGCACGTATTGCATGGTGCACTGGGTGTTATACGCAATTAATGAATCATCAAACTTTATATCGGAAACCGGGGATGTACTGTATGGTAACTAACATAATATAACAAAAAATCATTTTAAAAAAATCTGCCATTTTTTATAGCAAGCACTAAATAATCTGTTCTTGGTGCAGACAGAGCCCAAGTGCTATGCAGGACTATGTGGTGCATTCTTCTGAAGCATTTTCTCACTTTTCAGAATTCCCAGCTGCAGAAACAATCCAGCTAAGTGGCCAGGGTGGAAAGAATGATCAGGATCTGGAGGTTTGGGAATACTTAACAAGACATGTAGGAACCTAAGAAGCCCAGAGCAGACTGCCGCCCGGTTATATTCCGGGCACATTAGAAAAGAAATGGGGTTTTGTATATGAGCCTTAAAAGGGCACATGCAAAAATTTAAACAAAAATCTTAGAAACTTTCAAACAACTTCTCTGTGACTTGGGAATGACCTGAATCTCTTTTATTCGCACACACAAAAACGTGGTTGAATACTTCATGAAATCACAAGAGGGGGGATGCTTTTGTTTGACCTAAATTGGAACTTCTGTAATCCACACAAACACCTTTCAAGCAGCCTGTTTTTTGGAAGGTAATCTCACGGAGAGAGGATGTTTGGTCTTAGATGGTAGAAAGACAGGGTGAGGAGCTCTGTGCTGGCCATTGCGCTCACACTCGAAAAACTCAGGGAAATGTTTCTTTTATTGCTGGTTCTCCCTACTTCGCCATGACCCAAGGAAAGTCAATTAACTTCTATGTGCCTGTACGATGAGGATAACACTACTTGGTTACACACCTCTGAATGGCATTGTAAGGAAAAACAAGATAATGGTTATAAAGCATTTGCAGAAAGTTCAAAAGAAACACAGAATAAGAGTACAATGCATTCTTAAATGTGAAAAATGGTCTAATTCAAATTCTTTGACACGGCTCGGCTAATAGAGAAAGGCACTTTTAACACTTTGCTAAACATAATTTGCTCCTGAGCATAAGTCGTAAATATACTCCCCGACCACACAAAGCTTCTCCAGCTAAATTCCGCCCCACCAAATCAATAACATAGTGCCACTTAGCCACACAAGTGCACACAATTTGTATGAGTAGATGAGAAAGGGCTTTCTTATCTGTCCCATCAGTGCAGGCGGGAATGAAAAGCAAAGCAGTTTAACCATAATTCTTGAAACAGTTCAGTCATTCCACCTGTCGTTCGACAAGAATGCTTCTTAAGGACCTACTGTGCTTCAGGAATAAAGCCAGGTACTGTGCTAACATATCAGACAAGGAATGGAAACCTTCTTAGCAGAAACCCTGAAAATTTCTTAGTGCAAGTAAATATTAGCAGCCCGTGGTTTATTATTTATTCTGCAGTACTCTCTGTACTTGCAAAGAGTCAAATCCTCCAGTGGCAGCCCAGAACCCATTCGATAGCTGATTAAAGATACATTGTAAAGAAATCTCAGAAAAGTTCCTTTCCAAGGAAGAACACTGAACACCTAGAGAGCAGACACCTGTGAAAAACTGTCAAGAGGATCTCTAGGTCATAGCACATAGACTATAATGAGGGATGCATATTCTCTTATCCCCCTAAACAAAAACTCCCATCAACATAGCAACCTTTGAAAGTTATACAGGCCAGTGCTACTTAAAAATTCATCCACAGACTTGAAACTAATATTCTAATATTACACTATATGTTAACTAACTGGAATTTAAGAACTTAAAACTTAAAAAAAAAAAAGGTCCATACCTAGACAGTATCAACATCACCTGAGATATTATTAGAAATATTATTAGAAATTATTATTATGGAGCCTCAGCCCAGATTTACTAAATTAAGAGCTACTAGACCACAGGAATCTCTATTAATAAGTTCTCCAGGTGACTACCAAGTTCCCGTAAGTTTGGTAAGTTTTGACCTAAACTATCCTGATCAATTCCAATCAGACGATAATTATTTAAACTTTCAATCGGCCTTTAGTATAAATTTACGTCAATGGAATGTGCCATATAAGAACACAGACAAAAATGGCTAATGAACTGGGTTTAGTGATTTACAAGCCGCCTGTCGCAATTCTCCTTTAGCGTTCATATGAACTTCGCACACAATCTCCTAACACAAAGCACTTGTAATGCGAGAAAAAGCATAGTGCATTTCTTAGATTGTGTTTCAGCCGCACTTAGACGTCTCTTTCCTATTCAGAAAGAGTTAGAAGAGTTTGATCTTAAAAAGATATCTTAACCAGATGGTGATAATGCCAAACACAGCAATCCTGATCTTGGCGTGTTGGTAGTGCTTTCTATCACAGTAGGGTATGTTTTTCCCCTAAGGGTATAACACGTGGGAAAATACAGGGTAAAGACATTAAAGCTCAAGGGTTCAATTTCTTCTAAACAATGCAGAAGATTCTGATTGTTGTTGAATCAACTGCTTTGTTTCCCTGGGCAAATAAAATAGCCTTAGCAAGGGGCTCCGTGGAGCTCAGCACCTGGGTTTCAACACAGCTCCTCCATTTCTAGCTGGGTGATCTTGTGCAAGGTACCATAGTTCTCTAAGCCTCAGTTGCTTCATCTGTAAGATGGTAAGGGTGATCTTATTTAACTTACAGGGTTGTTAAGAAAAATTAATATAAGAATTTTGAACAGTGCTTGGCACAGAAAAGAATATAGGTATACAATTCGAAATAATCTGAACATTCTAGGTCATGGAATACAATGCTATCTCTGGTTTATTTTCATTATTTTACTTCTTATTCTTTGAAATTTTTATATTACTACGACTTACGCTTCTGTTCTGCCAAGAGCGGAGTGATGGTATAGACTACCTCATTAACGCAGTACCATTCCTCACATATATGCAGATACCTTCTTTGGCTTTTGTATTTCAATCCCTAAGTTAATTTTTAAAAAACACTGAAAGAAATGTGCTACGCAATAAAACACAACGATGTTTATTACTTCAAAAATGTGTCCATAATTCATGTTCCTGCCTTCAAATCAGAAACATAACTCTAACAGAAAATTGAAGATGACACATTTATAACAAGATGATATACTTATCCCTTAGTCTGATAATTGTTGTCAAGTATTCAATCAAGCAAAATTCTAAGAAAGGTCAAGTGAAAAGTAAGGGAGGTAAGCTGGACTATCAAGGAATTGAGAATGCCCAGGCAACAAGAGGTTCACAGAGTGACAATCGCAGGGAAGACGTGGTTCTCATTCGCAGGAGGTTTGTTCTCACAGCTACTCAGCTGGGCTTCTGTGTCAGCACAGGAGCCAAAGACCTACTGCAGAATGTCACACTGTGGGCTGCACCTGGCTGATGACATTCAGACATTCGGTTTAAGGAGTAGAGGATGCTCACCATGTGTCACTGTGGCCGCAAGGGCCACTTACTCAACGAAGATCACTCTCTTCCTGAATGTTCTTTGCCAGAGTATGTGACAATTCTTGAAAGAGGAGCCAAATAGGACAACCCATTTTGAGGTGGAAAAAAAACACACAAATGTATTTTACTTTACAAAATGGCAGACAGTGTGTGTAAGTACTGTGTAAATCTAATTTTGTACATTAAATCATTCCCTATGACTTTCACTGTGACAACAGAAACTATATTCCACAAAAGGAAAAGTCTTTATAACATTTATAACATCACAGAAGCACACACAAGTACATTAGGTCCCAGGATGGGAATTAACAGAATAGAAATGGAGTCAAGAGGCCAAGTTGATGTGATAAGCTGTACGACTTTGGGTAAGATACAAATCATCTGAGCTTCTATTTTCACTATGTAAAATAAAAGCTGAATGATTCCCAGAACTTTCTTTTTACCTAGCAATGTTTTAGATTTACATAAAAATAACCTTTCCTCAATGATGTATGTTCTTTAAAAACCTCAATAATCACAAATCAATAATAACAGTAAGTCACTGAGCCAGAAAACACATAACATTCTATCTTATAGTTTCAAAATATTTTCTAGTTGCTATAGATATGTTGGAGAAAAACAATATGCCTGCCTTTACAGAGGAGCATTCAGTGTCTTTGCATTGTATATTGAAAGAGAAAAAATGTCTCTAAAGAGACGTATCTTGGACCCTCAATTCTTCCCAGACTTTCCTCTCTTGTTTACCGGCATCATGCAAATATCCCAGACCTTGAGCTGCTGCTCTTAGTTGCAGGCAATACATTTGCGTAACTCCTAGCAGTGCATTTAGAAGGAAGTCTTCCCCTTTAATAAGCTAGGATAACATTACAGTTGAGCAGAGATGTGCACTCTGGGCAAAGCAAAGCACAAGGAAGATTAAAGATATAGGAAATACGGACAAATTTTCATCATTCAACAAATATTTTAAGGCACCTATTTATCAGGCAAAATGCTAGGTTCTCTGGATGTACTAGAGAACAAGATGATTCTTTTCCTGAGTAAGCTTTTAATGCTTTGGGGAAACAGACAAGTCCACTTAAGAGGATCCCGCAGTATGTATCTTCCCTGGGAAGATGAGGATGGATAGCAGAGAAGGGAAAGCACATGGACTCCTGAGTGTCTCTCTGTGTAAAGGGCATCACACAACATGAGGCCAAGGATGCGGAGGAGGAAGAGGAAGAAGAGAGAAATAATACGGGGACCAAACATTGCAAAAGACTAAAGACTTTTAATCCTTTCATGAAAGAAAACCTGTATCGTACTAAGGAACAAAACCTTATTAAATATCTAGTTGAATACCATGTTTTTACAAACAAGCTTCAGGAAGAGTCCATGACCTTCTCATGACTATCCAGTGAGTTACTGAGAGAATGTGAGTTAGAACTCCCATTTCTAGGCAGGCTTCATACCTCCTTTTTCTGTCTCACTGGAGAGCAAGAAGGGAGAAGGACAGGGCATCTAAAAGGTAGAAGCACAGCCCATTTATTTTTATCAACATCAATGTACACCCCATTCTTTTTACTATCCTTCATTATATAATGGGTAGTAAAAGTCTAAAAAGTTATAAGAAAGATTTAAATCGTAATAGACAGGAATGCCTGGGTGGCTCAGTCGGTTAAGCATCTGCCTTCAGCTCAGGTCATAATCCCAGGGGCCTGGGATCGAGTCCCATGTCAGGCTCCTTGCTTGGCGGGGAGCCTGCTTCTCTCTCTGCCTGCTGCTCCCCCTGATTTTGTTTGTCCTCTCTCTCTCTGACAAATAAATAAATAAAATCTTTAAAAAATTGTAATAGATAATTGCACAGATACTCTGCTTTAGGAAATAGTAACATCTCTGAGTCATCCATTACACAATGAATAGAACCACAACTTTTAGTTAATCAATTAGCTGATATATCTAACAGGATGAATTCTTAACTTCGCAGACTGATCAGCAATATTCATTTCCAAATATAAAATAATGCAAAGTCGCTTAAATATATGCAACCCTCGTTGAAGAAATTTACATAGCATAATAAGGAGAGCCTGGATTAAAACCCCATGAGCTCATAATCTCTTTATTCTGTGCATTGTCCCTCACAGATGATTTTTGAGATTGCTTTCTGTCAATATAGAAATGCTGCAGTTACGTAATGACTTGTGAATCAGTGAGATAATTAAAATTTGTTCATCACAATGGACAAAAAAAATCTAGCATCCAATTCAGTTTCCAGTAGCAATATCATTTAAAAACAATTTCACTTATGTACTCAAACCATAATCATGAATATAAAATACCAACTCTGAATCTACACAAATGGAGATATAGATAAACCAAAATGGTAGATAATTCAAAAGTAATTTAAATTCAATGTTTGGATTTTTTAATTACATTTATGTATGGCCAGAGCAAATGTTCCTGGAAGGGACTCAAGTAATGATATCTACTGAGAAACTATACTGAGTTTTCTCATGTTGAATTGGAATTAATTTGTCAATATAACATATGCATTGTGGGGAATAGGAAACACATCTTTGGACAATTGACGCCAGTACTTGTTAAGTAGAAATGAACTGACTGAAAGCAACTTTCCTGGAAAGGGAGCAGTGTTCGTGTGGGATGCATTATAATTGGTGAATTGATATATGAAGCTGGAATCTGTGAATTGGGTCATTTTAATAGAATCCTAATTAAAATACTTATTTTTTTTATCCAGACATCCCTTCAACAACTATGTATCAAGAACTTACTTTATGTCTAACATGGTGCCAGGTATTAGAGAGTCAGAATTGGAAATTATCTAATATTCTCTGGTGTATTTTTGCCACCACCAATAGAATATGGAAAATATACATATGGAGCATTTAATCTCTGCACACAGTCTGGTGAAATTGGACACATTTCAACTGATCTTACTTAGAAATGCTAAAAAAGTTGCTTTTTCCATAATTTTCTGATTTTTGTTTTTGTTGTTCTTTTATCATTTTCTATTATCTGCAAGATTATCTTAGATGCTGGGTATGAGTTATAACTATAGTAAATGGATTTACAGCATCGAGGACTATCAGGTGCAATGTCAGGAGTGGCTGGAAACACTGAATGAATGAAAGAACAAACAAATTCAGGTGGCAATCCTCATTTTCTGAAAAATGTGTTTTCTCTCTGTATTTCGTCAGGCACTATATTTCATTTGATAATAGCTGATGTGTGATCTGTCTTTACATCATTATTTGAATAATACTCTTACGACATTCTGGAATGACTGTTTCATCTATCATGATTGTCTTAAGAATGCTGTGAAAGAAAAACTACAGTGCATCTATGGAACAGTGCTAATGAAAAGCTATTGAAAACACTAAGTAAATCCTTTTGTTAGTGTCATAAAATATTTGTCTATCTCCAGAAGCAATGGTGAGAGTGTGGTCTTTGGGCCATGAGCGTATGAAAAGGCTCCCACATTGTGTGGTTGATTCTCCTGCACAAGAGAAGCTGCATTACAAGTTCTTTGTTTCCCCTGTAGTTAACCTAAGTGAATAATATTTGAACAGAGATTCCCCATTATTAGAAGCTTCCAAGTTACTCTAGAAAACCAAGGGAAAAATAACTCCTTGCGACGAACGGACAAATCTATTTACAAGTCTGGGCTGGAAAAGTATTCACAGGTTATCACAGCTAACAGAGAACAGAAAGTAAGCAGAAAGAATTCATGGGATGTAGACACAAACTTATTTGCCATGTTTTCACCAGCCCGGCCCCTAGCACATCACAGCCACTAGACACACACAGGAAACCAAACATACGAAACCATCATAGATGCCGCCACTGCAACAGTAATTCTCACACCCAAGTTTAGGCAATCCAGGCAAATTGCAGAGATCACAAGAGCAAAATGAAGTTATTTTTCCCTTGATACCAAATAACATCCAATGACTATTAAAAGCCTCAAATGTGACAAATCAATAGAGAAAATGTCCATAAAGCAAGGAAGTAAGCAGAGAATTACTGGTGCCACCTGTCACTATACCACTAAGCACAGGTTTGTTACAGAAATCTTTGCTAATTGATATTTGACTGACTGTATACTCAGTGCAGTCTGATTCGAAAAAATGTGCAAAGAGCCAATCAGATTGAATCATAAGGGGCTTTTTGTGCCACCTGAAGTGAATAGGATTGGGACAATAAAGCAGCACTGCAGTCATTAATCACTGACTGCTGTATAGAAAAAGCCCAAGGAAAAGCAAGTCAGAAAGTGGCAACAGTGTAAAAACATCCTGTTCAAAAAAAAAAAAAAAAAAAGCCTTATTCACCATGATGATTATTTTCTGATAAATATCTTGGCTTTCCCTCTGGCTAAAGGTCTACTCCATTAAGACAAACTCTAATCTACTAAAACTATGTAGTCCTGGGGGCCGTTTAATAACTTTTTTAAAACTCCATTTAATCTGCACACATTAATTAGTTAAATGTAAGACAATAACAATCGGTTCTGAAATATGTAGCCATACCACTTTGGTAATGAAAAAAATGGGACTAATTTACAGAATTGTTACTCCTTTTTATTTTTATGCAAAGAAACTTTCAGATGCCAAATCATTCATTTTGATTTGCATCCCAAATTATCAGTCTCAAACGCAGAACCGTACACACGAACAATTTGGGTGTAGATTGCATACACCATTTCCTAGGATAATCATCACGGGAGGCAAAATGTCGACACTAAAAAAAGCTACCCAAACTCTTGGCAATTTTTCTCTTGAGGAAAATGCAAACAAGCATGTGAGTCACCTTAATTTCTGCTTGTGAAGAGTCACTCAAGTACTTTCTTTTGAAATGGAAGTAAAGGAAAGTGATGTCATTCATCACAATAATGTGCACTCAAAATAGCAATAACCTTAAAAATATGGGTAGGGAGGAAAATGGCAAATGTTTGACAGCTTACTTGGAAAAGATGTTATTGTAGCTGACCTTCAAAATTCATTGAACCTACTTGATGATTAACCTGTATTTACTGAAAGTATCATTCATTTAAGGCCAAAGGAGACGGTAATTAGATGCTATCCTCTAAAATTCCAACTAAAAATTTATCTTTTGAAAATTGAGATCTTAAGAACCCAATGCGTTTAAATGATTCAATAACAATACAAGTGAATATCTGTCTATAAAGAGATAATCTCACTTCATCAAACATTTGTTTAAAATAAGATATAAATCTTCATAATGGCATCATGCCACTAAAGGTTAGACTGGATTAAGAAGTAATTCATTTGAAAAAACGCTTAGCATTTATCTTAGACTATCCTCAGTGATTATTTTTATTTCATTGACAACAATGCAGAAAAAGAATTAAACATGAAAAAAGAATTAAAGAAAAATTATATATACATTTGCATACAACATACAATTGCATAAATGTTCTGAGTGGTTCCTTCATATTCTGAGAAAAACACAAAAAAATGAAATATAGGTAATAATTACTGTTATAATGACAATATTGCAATATGAGGACTTTTTAAACTACACGTACATATATATACATACATGTTTAACTATACATATATATGTATGTATTTTTTTTAATTTCCATATAACAATCTTGTCACTATAATCTTATTATTAATGTTTGTATATCTATTTTCAAAACATACCTCCAGGTAAGAGTAATTCTGCACATATCTACATATGCACATCAACCAGATTAAATTCTTCCATTTGACCTACCAGCCAGTTGTGTTTTTAAATGACATCTCAGTGAGACCAATGAGCCTTGGAAAATCAGAACAGTAACCTAAAATTTTAAGGAGGTACTCATGGATCCTCAAACCGGGGACATCCTTTACTGAAGTCATCCTTCCAAAAATCTCACCGCTTCTCATGATCTCCACCACAGCCACCTGGACAAGCTGCCATCACCTCACCTCCAAACACTGTTACCTGCACCTGCCCAGTCTATTAGACCAAGACAGTCTATTTTCCACAAAGCTTTCTTTTCACTTACCTCTCAAAACTTAAAAATGTCGGGGCGCCTGAGTGGCTCAGTCGGTTAAGCCACCAACTCTTGATTTTGACTCTTGATTTCAGTTCAGGTCATGATCTCAGGGTCCTGAGATGGAACATCATGTGGGGCTCTGCACTCAGTGGGGAGCCTGCTTGGGATTCTCTCTCTCCCTCTGTCCCTCCCTACCCACTCTACGCCTCTCCCCTCATATGCTCTCTCTCTAAAAAAAACCAAAAACAAAACAAAAACAAAAACTGCCCGTATCACTGTCGAATCTGAACCTTGGCTACTTCTAAGTCTTCTTTTTCTTCACTCCTTTTGCTCAAATTAATTTAGACACACTATCGTCCTACATACACATGCACATAAGCATAGTTCCTTCCCTAATTCATTCAGTTCTCAGCATAGGGGTCTTCTTGACCACTGCGTCGACGAAGTATCCTGTTATAAGACCCACTCTCTACTCTACCTTGTTTTTATGGCTTATCTTCTCTCATCGGGCTTTATTTTCTCACTCAGTGTCACCTAATATATTATTGATTGTCTACCTCTCAACACCTGAATGATGCGTCAGATCAGGGATTTTGTCCGTTGTTTGCTACTATGTATCCAGCACTTACAACAGTGTTTAGCACATTATAGGTGCTCAGTAAATACTTACTGAATGAAATAATTACTCCTTTTGGGAATCAAATTCAGGAAGTGTAGTCTAGTTGCAGGGTTCTCTGCTTTTGTGTTTATAGTGTGGAGGTTTCTGTATTTGTGTGTGTGTCTACTGCAGATACAATATCATTTTTCCCTAAGAAAAAAATTGAAATACTAAAAGCCGGGAAAAATGGAAATTACAGCCATCATGAATTCTACTAGTCAGAAATAAACAGTATTACTATATTAATGAATACCTTTCTAAACTTTGTTTTCCTATGAAAATTCTGCCACTAATTTTAAATGTATTTATAATTAAGTTCGCTTTTATTTTTTTGCATTTACAGTGACTAGGTTTATTCTCTAACTATGCAGGTTGAGGAAAATATTTTTTAAGTTCTTATGAAATATAGTCCAGAAGCAAGAAAATATTTCAGTGTTTTTAGTGCTAATCAGTGACCCCAAAAGCCTTCAAATCCCAATTACATATGTACATGAACCCCCAAGACAATTCCCCCCTCTTTTTTTTTTTTTAATTTGGACTACCTTGTTCAAATGTATTTTCTAAAATTAAAAAAAAAAAATTAAGATGTCTAGTTTTTCTTCCTAAATCTCCGTAATGCACAACATAAAACTATTAGGATATGTTACTTTTATTTTATCACTGTTTTAATTGAAAGGCATTTTTATATAAAATTGCAATTGCTCATTGAAAAAGTGTTGCTTATCAAAACACTAAAAAGCTTCATATCGTCCGGTCTAGTGTGGCAGACTTTCAGTCAATTGCTACATTCTCAGGATTCAAACAAAATGAAATGTAAAGGTTTAAGAAATAAAGAGGAAACATAAAAACAGAAGGCGGTGAGACAGGAGGATGGTAAAATGTAAAATTTTTATCCTAAGGCATAAAAATCTTAAAATGAACATGACACAATAATGAAAAGCATATACACTTAAGGTAGGAATTTACAATATCGGTTTTGGTCATTTTGTTCTCAAAATGCTCAGGGATTTAAAAAAATTTTTTATTTTTAGACCAAAGTCTTCTCACATTTTTTTCAATTCTCCTGATGCTGAATGTAGCCAATTTCGTACCAGGCTCAAGCTGCACACGTTCAGTCTTTGGGGACTACGTCCCGCTCCTACAGCTACCCCGGCCCCTCCAGCAGCACTTGCTGTAGGCTGTGGCACGGAGGTGATTTCTCTGGAGATTTAAAGAATGCACAGAACAGTCAGACATGAAAGTGTGACAAAAGAATAAAGAAGAAAAGGGGGAAAGAATAACAAAGAACTATTTTTGTCTTTAAAAGGTCACTGCGAAATTTGTATTAAAAGCCGCCGTGAGTGGTAGCAAACAGCCATAGAACTCCACAGGAAACAGCTTTACACCCACAGAGTCTGGATCTCCAGTCCCTTAATGGGAACTTCACGTTAGGATCACTTCTTGAAAGGCGTCTTCAGGAAGTGATTCATATTTTCCTTATTAAGTGATTCCTGGTGCTAGAACGGTGATTAATGTGAAAACAGATCCAGCAATTAAAGAATTTTTTTTTGAAGGTGAACTCTGCATTGTAATACCAGTGAATTATGTGTCTGTATTTACAACTCATTAATGTGGAAAAGAACGTGAATGATACACAATTTATTCCCTGTAAGAATCAAGCCCCAACACCTCACCTCCCTCAGGGCTTCGGAATCCACGTTAGGTTTCAAAGAGGAATTTTAGCTGTTTCATCATCAACATTGCAACCCACCATAGGATGAATTATATAACTGATTCCAAGAAATAGCCACATTTCACATTAAAATACTTGATCTTTAAAAAATTCTTTGTATTTTTGTATTTCAAAGTACTATGTACATTATAATTTTTTCTTTCACTGTTTAGTAGGAACAAGATATGTAAGTTTGAATGGCAATACATCATACTGATACAGTTCAGAAACTCTGGAGCTCAACTGTCTTGGGTTTGAACTCAAATGCCGCCTCTGTCAATTGTGCAAGCTTGAGAAACTTATTTCATCTCTCTGGCCCTCAGTTTCTTCCACTGTAAAACAGGGATTATTAAGTATCTGCCTAAAATTGTTTTTGTGAATATTTAATGAACTATTCTGTGTCAGGATGTAAAAGAGTGCCCAGTACATAGTAAGTGCTACATAAATGCTAGTTTCTACTATTATTTCAGGGTTATTTTTATTAATTATAGTATTATGATCATTATTTTTAACCTGCTTTTGTACTCTCTCAACAGTTTTTCTCCCTTCTTCATTATTTTGTTTTCCTCAAATTTATTTTATTTTTATTATGTTAGATGCTAGTTCATTTTTAGTTTATTCTTCCTTAAAAATATCACTATTCTAGATTAAAATTTTTTCCTTCCTTTATCATTAATTTGGCTATATATCTAAAAGTGTGATAGTGTTTCACTATTGATTTTTTCTAACTATTGTACAATGATTTTTTTTTCATTTCTTTTGGACCCAAGAAAATATAGATAATGATAAAAATAATTTTACTTCAACTGGAGATGTCAGACAAGTAGATAAGAGAAATAAATAACTGGCATAATAAATTAAAAGTTGAATAATTACAACTAATGAATCATCGAACCTTACATCGGAAACCGGGGATGTACTGTATGGTGACTAACATAATATAATAAAAAATCATTATAAATAAAAAAAATACAATTTTTAAAAATAAAATATATGTATATATTTTAAAAAGTTGAATAATTAAGAACTAAAGCAATAATTAAGTCACAGTGATGAAAGCTACAGTATAGGGAATAGAGTCAATGGTGCTGTAACAGGTGACAGGTGGTAGCTATGCTTGTGGTGAGCACAGTATAAAGAGTTGTGGAAGCACTATGTTGTATACCTAAAACTAATGTAACACCATGTCAACTGTACTTCAAAATAAATATTTTTTAAAAGGAAATGAATTACTACCTTTTACATGAAATATGATTTATGCTAAAAATCACAGTATGTACCTTAAATCCAAAAATTTTGCATGAAAAAAACTACCATAGAGCTCCTAGGTGGCTCAGTCAGTTAAGCGTCTGCCTTTGGCTCTGCTCATAATCTCAGGGTCCTGTGATCCAGGCCCAGGTCATTTGGGGGTCCCTGCTCAGCAGGGAGTCTGCTTCTCCCTCTGCCCCTCCCCCCACTCATGCACTCTCTGTCTCTCTCTCTCTCAAATAAATAAATAAAATCATTATTTAAAAAAATTCCATAAAGCCAAACAATAAACTAAGAGAGATTTTTATAAAGAATAAGAGAATTTAGTATAGTGTCTAGATGCAAGATCAACTCACAGAAACCAATAAACTTCCTTAACACAACTATCGACTAGGGGACATAATGAAAGACAATACCAAAGATGGATAAAATATTTAGAAATGAGCTTAATAAAAAAGAAAGCTCTAAGAAAACTTTAAAAGCACTACTGAATAGAAGAGGAAATGAAAAGGGGTACCACATTTCTTGATAGGAAGAAACACCATCATAAATACAGCAATCTTTCTGTCAACTGGTGAATCGAATATTTTAGAATCACAATAAAAACACCATTAGGATTTTTTAATTTTCTCTAGACAAGCTGACCCTACGTTTTATGTGGAAAAAAAAAAAAAAAAACAGTCAAGATTACCAGAAAAAACTTTTGAGGGGTAACGAAGGGAAACTAGCCCTACTAGATATCAAAGTATATCATTAAGCCATAACCACGAATGCATTCAAGTTATACAATATGGAGACATATACATCAAATTCAACAGAACACGATGTGCAGTAATAAACCCAAATACATACTTAAGTAAAACAAGGTAGGGATATCAAATCAGGTAGAAAAGATGTATTGCTTTATAACTGGTGTTAGGACAAAGCAATAGCCATTTGGAAAAATTAAATAAATTTTGAAATTTACCTCATTCCTTAAACTCAAAGAAATTGTAAGTAGATCAAGATTCAAACCAAAAGAATAAAACCACAAAAGTTATACCTTAAAATCTGAGAGGGTTTGTTTTGTACTTGTTTCTATTTACAGTACTTTTCCAAATATAACTCAGATGCCAAAACTCATAGAAAAATCAATAATTAAATTACATTAAAGTTTTTTAAATTTATGTGAAAAAAGATCTACCATAAGGAAAGTCAAAAGAAGGATTTTTAAGGTAATAAAAATAACTTACCACAAAGCATTAATTTCCAAATTATACAAAAGGCTTTATAAATCAATAGAAAAAAAGCTCAAACCCAATAAAAAGGGAATAAACGGACAGCTTATAGAAAAAATGAATCTTAAACATATACAAAGGTGCTCAAGCTATCAATAACAAAAGAAATGGAAACTAACATTGTTACCACTTTTACCCAGTATATTTTTTAAAAAAAATGATAGCACATTATAAAAGACATAGGAAAACAGGTCCTCTTACAGACAGCTGCATTAAGTATTTATATCACTGTGCAGGGTATTTTAATAATATTTATCAAAATTTAAAATGTCTACAATCTTTCCCCTAGCAACTAAACTTCTAGGAACTCATCACCCAGATATATTCATACAAATAAAAATGATACAACAGCAAAGATATTCATTTGATCCAATATTATTTGTAACAGCAAAGGATTGGAAACTGCTTCAACTCCAATGGGAAATACGTCCACCAGTATGAGACTGCATAAATAAATGTTGATACATCTTTATAACCAAATAGTATGTAAAAAAAGAGGCAATTTTATATAATAATATTCAATAAAGTGAAAAAAACAAATGTAAAACTATGTCATATGTTCATTACCACATGTGAAAAATTATATGTATATATCCTGTGTAAGCATAAAATAAATACTGAAGAATTCACAGCTAATTGGTATTAGTAGTGTCTCCATGGTTTCATGGATAAAGTCTTACTTTTAACTACTTAAAAGACAAGCATGTAATATTTAAAAAATATAATCATTACTTTAAAAAGAAAAGCAGTGAACCAAGTCATTAATCACAAGATATACAAACGAAATTTCCAATTTATTAATTAATAATAAGGAGAATTCATTATCATCTCAGTTCCTCTGTCTTCTGGCAATAATAGAATGGATAAACTTGCAAAATTATACAGCTAAATACTGTGCAATAATAAAAAGAATAAAGTTATGCAAGGTGGTGTCAGCAATATGGCAAAACAGGAAGCTCCAGAACCTTCTTTCCCCACAAAGACACCAACTCAACAACAATACAGAGACCAATCCTCTCTGTAAGAAATTCAAAAACCAGTTAAGGGGCTCCTACACCCCAGGGGAGCACAAAACTAGCTACATTGAAGCTAGTAGTAAAATTCATGGCACTCACTTACAATATGTTGACCTCCCATCTTGGTGTGACCCAAATGACGGAAAAAATCTCATGTATTAGCATCTAACTGGAAACAAAGAGAAGACTGAAACAAGCATCAAATGTTCAGACCTTTTGGGGGCTGCCTGAGGGACTTGTTTCTGTCTTGCCTGAATCTAAGCATTGACAGAAAAGGGCACCAGGTTGGGGGCTGCTAAGAACAAAGGTGATCATTGAACTAGCATGCCCTTACTCACCATAGTTCTTCCCCGAGTGGAACAAGTGGGAGAAAAACCCCAACTCTCAACTTCTCTCTAGGGAAGAAAAAAGTTGGAGCATGCATCCAATATTTCACCTTTTCAGGGAGTTGCCTGAGGGACTGGTTTATGTCTTGCCTGACTATAAATTCTGAAGGTATCCTACATATTCTGGAATCATAGGGGCAACTGAAAATAAGAGATCTGAGTGACTTTCAGCAAGGGCAAAGAACCTACCATATCCAGACAGACACCAAAAGGTACAAGAAATCATGAGCTGCTGATAAAAGAAACTAAGAAATCCCTTTAACGGGATTTACATGCATGAATCCAAAGAAGATACATCCACAGAGAAGGTTTGAGAGTTCACCCTTGGCTGACTGGTGAAGATCCTTCCCAGGCCAAGACAGGCTGTAAAACCTGGGAGAGGTGGCTATTTTTTTCAAGTGTTCAGATCCCAGCACAAAATTACAGTGACACAAGAAACAGGGAAATGTGACCCAATAAAAGGAATAAAAAATTCTCCAGAAACAAATCCTAAGAAAACAGGTATATGAATTATCTGACAAGAATTCAAAATAAGCATCATAAAGATACTCAATGATCTCAAGAAAGTAATGCATGAAGAAAATGAGGTTATCAACAAAGAGAAAATATTTTAAAAGAATCACAAAAATTTTAGAAAAAGAATAACTGAACTGAAAAAAATCCCTGGGGTGTGGGGAGGAGAAGACCAACAGCAGACTTGATCAAGGTAAAGAATCCGCAAACTCAGAGGCAGATCATTTAAAATCATTCAGTCAGAGTAACAAAAAGAAAAAAGAATAAAAAAGAGTGAAGAACACCTAAGGAATTTCTGAGCTATCAAAGGATGAACATATGCACTGTGAGACTGCCAGAAGGAGAATAGCTTATTTGAATAAATAATGCCTGAAGACTTCCCAATTTGAGGAAGGAAATGGACATCCAGATTCAAGAAACCTACCTTCTATTATGATAAACCCAAAGAAGTCCACACATACAGCAAAAAGGCACTCTACAGAATGTGAGAAAATACTTGCAGATCATATATCTGATAAGGTGGTAAAATCTAAAACATAAAAGCAACCCTACAATTCAACAGCAAAAACCTGAATAACACATTGAAAACAAGCAAAGGACTTGAACATGCATTTCTTCAAAGATGACATACAAATGGCCAACAGGAATATGAACAGGTGTGTAAAATCACTAACATCAGGGAGATGCAAACCAAAACCACAACAAGATACAACCTCATACGTGTTAAGCTGGCCATTATCAAAATAACAGAAAATAACAAGTGTTGGTGAAGATATGGACAAATTGGAACCCTTGTACATTATTGGTTAGAAATGTAAAATGGCATAACCGCTATGGAAAACAGTATGGAGGTTCCTCAAAAAATTGAAAAGAGAACCACATATGATCCAGAAATCCCATTCTGGGTCTTTATCCAAAAGAACTGAAATTGGTATCTTGAAGTATTTGTATTCTCATGTTCACTGCAACACTATTCACAATAGCTAAGAGTTGGAAACAACTGAAATATTTATTGACAGATGAATAACGAAAATGTGGTGCACACACAGAATGGAGTATTATTCAGCCTTTATAAAGAAGGGATTCTATATGTATTACAACATGGATAGACTTTGAGGACATTATGTTAGGTCTAAAACACCAAACATAAAGGACAAATACTATGTTTCCATGTATACGAGGTACCTAAGTAGACACATCATAGAAGCAGAAAGTACAATGGTGGTTGTCGGGGGCTGGGAGTGGCAAAAATGGTAACGTGCACGTAGTTAACGATACTGCACTGCATACTTACCAATGTGCTGTAAGGGTAGATTTCATGTTACATGTGTTTTACCACAACAAAAAATAAACGAAAAGGATGAATTAATTTTATATATGACAACATGGATTGAATATGATAGACATACAAGAAACCAAATAACAAAGAGTACATAATATATGATTCCAATTATTTAAAGGTCAAAAATAAGTCAAAATAATTCATGGCAATAAAGTAAGAATAATGGTTATCTTTGGAAAGCAGTGAGAGAGAAAGCTGCATGTGGGAGCTTCTTGGTGCTCGTAATATTCTTTATCTTGATCTGTTTGTTGTTTGCAAGGGTGTGGCCAAGTTGTAGACTTAGTATTTTCACACTTTACTGGATGCATGGTATACTTAAATAAACTTAATGCAGAAGCTTTAAGAATACAATGTGCCTAAACTGAAGGGAAGTGAATCAACAGACCCGTAAGCTGTTTCTTTCAAGACAAAGAACTTGATTCGGGGATGACGTGCCATTTGCCAGCCTGACTAAACCAACTTCCTGTTTTGTGGTATGGGTATTTTGATACAACGTCTTTGTAGCTCAAGTGAATTTTTAATCATGGAAATACCAACCATTTAACTAAAATTTTCAGTTTTTGTCAGGAAGTTTGGCACCATACAAACATGCATTTGACAATATGCTGATTGTGTGGGATCGTCTGTGTCTTCAGGGACAGTTCTTGGTTGTGCACATTCTTTCAGATGCATCATTTTTAGCCTGTCAGCTTCTGGCAATTTAGCATTCTGTTGACCCTACAGTGTTGTTTACTAAGGCCACTTGGAGGCCTTGTTATTATAGAAGAGTGGCTGAAACATACTTGACTCTCAACAGCTCTCGCAAAACTATCTTGGATGACAATTTCATTCTTCTGAATACAAATCTGAGGGGCTCCCACTCACAGAGTAATGGGCACTGATTTGCCCAGATTCATAACAAGCAAAGCAAAGCGGCCAACAAGTCCCTATGCTAGTTTTAGCTTTGAGGAAACTTTCAGCTCTTGGTAGAACAAGAAAGACAAAGTGTTATCCAAACAACCAAAGGTTGTGGGTTATCAGCCTTGACAAGAAGCTCGATAATTCTCCTGTCTATGTTCAGTCCAGAGGTGAGACTACTCCAAGGATAATGATCTGAAAGCCTAATTATAATTTAAAACAAGCCTGTCCTGAAAATGGGCTAAAAGTAAAAATCAGGAATAAAGAAGATAAATTACCCTTGTACGTGAGCATGCCTAGATGTAGTAAGAGGGAGAATGAAAATCACAACTCTCCAAACAGACAAAACCAGAAAATAGCTCTTTTTGCATCAACACAGGGAGTTAGATAGCATGTTTATCTGTTGGTATATGTGTGAATTCTCCAGAACCGAGACATAATAACCTAGGAGGAGCTCTGCCTCCCCTAACAGGCAACCTAAGGTTAGGGCACAAGCTTAAAAAATTCCAGTTTTAAGGAATGTAATCATAATTTTATAATCAGATATCTAGACAGTTGGTATTATAACTTCAAAATATGTGTAGGTTTTACATCATTTTGAAAACAAAATTTTTCTGTTGCAATATATGAAGAGATTCAAATGAGCACCTTTGTTTTTTCAGTGGATAATTATTAATGCAGTTCTTCTCAAGGTGCCCTCACCTCTTAAGGTAACTCCTCCCATCAGCTCTACTCACCTTTTCAACAAGGCAATAATGAGGACAATGTCCTGCGTTCTTGGAGACAGTACAAGGTAAGACAGTGATTCTTAGCATTGACTGTACATTTGTATCCCCCGAGAAACTTTAAAAAGTCCTGGGGCCCTGCCCTCACCCACGGATACTTGCTTTGATTGTTCTGAGATGGAAAATGGTCATTAATAGTTATAAAAACTCTTCAAATGAGCCCAATATACAGGTAGGAGGCAAACCACTGGTGTGGTTTGGAGGTCAGTTCAGACCAGGAGTCAGCAAACTACAGTTCACAGGCCTGATTTAGCCAGCTGTGTGTTCTTGTAAATAAAGTTTAGTGGACAGAACCATATACATGTGTTTCTGTGCTATACTGTCTGTGGCTCCTTTCTCCCTACAAAGGCAGAGTTGAGTAGTTATAAGAGAGACAGCATGATCCACAAAGTCTAAAATACTAATGGGCCCTTTATAGAACAAGTTTGCCAACTTTTGGGAAGTCTTCCTTTCAAGCAAGGGAATTAACAGTGAATGAAATATTTCATGAGGGGCCAAGCCTTAGAACTGGCATATATCCATTTGGCTTCTATGCTATTGGTCATACTTCAGTATCATGGGTACCTAACTATAGGCAAGGCAAGGCGATGTCAACATCCTGTGCCCAAAATGGAAAAGGAAGTAGCTACTGCAGAGCTAGCATGACTCTGCCATATAGATATAAAATGAAAATATTAATAAACACTAATATACCTTGGAGTAATTAGCATTTTTAACATTTAATAAATGGCAAAAAAAATAAAAAGAGCTATATTCAATTGCTACCGCCTGACTGGTCATTCTCAGTGTTTCTGTGGGATACTGCTCAGCTCACAAAAAAAAGAAATAGGATGTAAATTTATGTTTTCAGATTTCATGTTTAAAACTTTCATTTATGATCCTGTTTCCCTGACAGCATCCTTGTGATTTGGATGTGACCATTTCTATTATGCAGAGAAAACTGAAGCTCAAAGAAGTTCAGCAAATTGTGCAAAATTGAAGTGAGGGGTATCCTCAAAAGAGTGGCTTTCCCCTAACTCTAAACCTCATCTTCGCATAAAGCCAGGGACAGATCCTGTGAAAGGGGTGGGCATACCTCCACTGCGTCTCATGGTTTTAACAGCTACGACTTCCATTTCAATAGAAGAGATGATGAATTGCTTCAGATATTTACCGTAATGGACTTTCCCTCAAGATGTTTCTTTAAAAAGTCAACTTACACTGTTGGTGGGAATGCAAGCTGGTGCAGCCACTCTGGAAAACTGTATGGAGGTTCCTTAAAAAGTTGAAAATAGAGCTACCCTGTTACCTAGCAATTGCACTATTGGGTATTTACCCCAAAGATACAAATGTAGTGATCTGAAGGAGCACCTGCACCCCAATATTTATAGCAGCAATGTCCACAATAGCCAAACTATGGAAAGAGACCAGATGTCCATAGACAGATGAATGGATAAAGAAGATGTGGTATAGATATACAATGGAATACTACTCAGCCATCAAAAATGAAATCTTGCCATTTGCAATGACATGGATGGAACTAGAGGGTATTATGCCAAGCGAAATAAGTCAATCAGAGAAAGACAATTTTATGATCTCAATGATATGTGTAATTTAAGAAAAAAACAGAGGATTATAGAGGAAGAGAAAAAATAAAACAAGGCGAAATCAGAGAGAGACACAAACCAAAAGAGACTCTTAATCATAGGAAACAAACTGAGGCTTGCTGGAGGGGAGGGAGGTGGGGGAATGGGGTAACTGGGTGTTAAACATTAAGGAGGGCACATGATGTAATGGGCACTGGGTGTTATATATAACTCATGAATCACTGACCTCTACCTCTGAAACTGATAATATATGTTAATTAATTGAATTTAAATGGAAAAATGGAAATAAAAGTCAATAAAGAAAGTATGCTTCTTTGGAGAACACAAAGACAGTAAAGTTAATATTTAAAAAAGAAGTATTTTAGTTTAATTTGTATAAAAATGGTTGGAAACCAGAGAAAATCCTCTCTTCTTCAAAAACTTTTCCTTCCCAATACTATTCATTTTAATCTTCCATGAACAGAAACTCCTTGGGAATCCACTTTCCCTTCTAGTCTAGTTATTTCTCCGGGACAGACTTCTAGGGAAAACCTTACCTTATGAAATTCTGCTATCAACTTTTCCAATAATCTTTCAAACGTTCTAGATTCTGGTAATACCTGCTATGTGAGCTGTGAAAGAGCTTCCTGCCCTCTAGGTCCAGCTTGGCAGGCAGAGAAATGACTGGGTTCTCAGTCCCCAGCTATCTCCTTGTCTCATCACTCTTGGGTAATGTAGTGAGCCCGGGGATGGGCTTCAAAAATATCCAGCCCCAATCCGTTGAACTTGTGAATGTTACTATACATGGAAGAGTTTTTGCAGATGTAGTTAAATGAGAGATTTAGAAATGAGAAATTATCCTGGATTATCCAGGTGGGTCCTGATTGCCATTTTATGCATCCTTATGAGGGAAGGGCAGGTGAAGATTAGTCAGAACCCCCTCCCAACCCTGCCGCCCAGAGAAGACAACGTGAAGGAGGAAGAGGCTGCAGTGATTTGGTCACAGGACAAGGCGTGCCAGCAGCCAGCAGAAGCTAGAAGAGAGAGGCAAGGACCAGACTCTCTGACAGCCTTCCAGGTGAATGCAGCCTTGCTGACACATCTGCTGATGTTTCAAGCCACGGATTTGTGGTAATTCATTACAACAGCCGCAGGAAACGAATACAGGTAGTACGCGAATAATCCCAACTTGGGAACAACTTCCACTCTGTAGAGAACAGTGTAAGAGAGAAACGTTCTCTCTCTTCAGAATGTATCACTTTCATCTTGAAAAGTATTTTCACTTTCTTAATGTATGCTCTCAGCAATTATAATTTCAGTGCTTTCCTTAGTCTAGTTTCTTGTTACTACTTCGTATAGTTTCTCTTCACTATCCTGAATAAAACAGCATTCTTTCTTCCCTGCTACCAATTCAACCATCAAACTGTGGTTTTCCAAGTATCACGTATATTCATTCCACTTACCTTCCCCAATCTTTAATTTCTGTCCTTGTCATGTCATCTATTTTCCTTAGGTCCACTGACCAAGTTTCTTCTTAATTCTAAGCTTTATTTCTGATATCCCTTAGGCTTAAAAAAAGCTTCTTTACTGCTGTGTCCAACAAAACATTCCAAATGTAAACCCCAGCCTATGTTTCCAAAATTGTTTCTTCTAAACCAATAAAGCCAATTTCAGATCTAGACAAATTGAGGTTCCCAAGTAAAACCAGAAATATCTGTGTGTGGGAGAATAAGCATCATCAAGGGTAGAAAGTTATGGGGTTAGAAAGAATCCACTTAAACTTTTTCTCTAAATGGCAACTTGAATTGCAATCCACTGTCCGCCCTGAAGGCAGAATAAAGAGCCGTGAGAGGACAGAAAGCAGAGAATTCAACCTCTAATCTGTCTTTCAGTTTTCCCTTTCTATCTCTCCATCGTTCTTTCACTCCGCTTTCCCCTATGTCTGCCCAGCCCTTATCACAGCAGCTCTGTTTAGGATGAACAAAGAGAGAAACTAGGCCGCTTAAAAATACAAAAATATCAGAGACGTAGAGAGAACAGGGAATAAGGAAGGAAGCCAGGACCCAGTGTTTATCTTCTCTTGCTGCTTTCTTTTTTTTTTTTTTTTTTCCTTCAGTATCAGATCCATTTCTCTTCAATTAAAAAGCCACATCCCAAAGAATCAACGTTTCCATCTTAAATCTGAATCTCTAGTTATTTATACATCAACACATACATAATACAGACATAGGATTTTGTTGCACGAAGTAATACACACTATACACAGTCCTGAAGTAATCTGAAGAAACAGAAAGTGAGATAGAAAATATTCATGTAAAAATGGACATAGAGATGAAAGAAAAAAAAAAAACAGTAAGTTCTGTGCTGTTGCTAGAGATAGCAAATTTAGGTCAAAATTTCTGTCAAGAAATATGAAGGGCCTGGGATCTCACCCTGCTTGCCAACTCAAAAGTTAGACCTTGAATTTTATGGATCCTGGCAGAAGACATAGCGTAGTAAGCAGCCTGAGCTTCATGGTAGCATTGGTTCCCTTTGTCGCCCACGCCCCATAGAGCCACCCAGAGTGAGCCAGGCAAATGTTTGGGGTGGGTGGCATGCAGTGGTTTTGCTCAGAGCTGAGGAACGCCAAGCTCAGGAAACCCTACGATGTTACAGCAGGCCGTTAGCAAATTTGCCTGACTTTCGCCCCAGAGGGAGACATTATCTTTTCTATACTGGACAAAAAAGGAGAAAAAAAAACCAACTATCCTCTTCTTCAAAGAAGACACTCTTATCCACCAAGCCTGTTTGCTATAAAAACATTCTAGAAAATATAGTCTAGAACAAAGATGGTCAGGGCCTCTGCTCACAAGATATGAAGAAATGTGAGAGACCAATGGAAAATTGTCTTCCAACAGCTTCTTTGACATAATAATGAGGGAAATACATTAGACTGTGAGATCCATAATTGAAATGTGAATTAATAAAAAGATCCTAACAAGCAAATAGGCTCAGCATTTCAAACTTATTTGATGTATTTCCAGAGCTTCTGAACTATAAGTTTGGCTATCAAGAATTTATCTCCTATTGTCTGCTCATGAAATTCAAGTGAAATGTACAAATTAAAAGGTAACATAAGCTAGAGAATCTGTATGTCAGTGCTAGATTAATCCAGTAATATATGGTGCACGCTTAGGGTAGTGGAGTTTGTGCTAATCGTCCTATCACCTTGCCCTAGTAACTTGCTATTTTGACGTTATCTATTATAAAGGAGCTCATTATTCAAATGTAATACTCCATTTTATGACGTCTATATTTTGTCAATATTACAGAAAATTCACATTAGAAAAATTAGTCTATTAGCTTTCTCCAAACCTGTGTGGTAGCATCAGGAATGCCACTGTCTTGAGGCAAGTTCAGATGCTGGTGGCTCCAATAGTCCCCAACATGTCATGGGAAAAAATTCAAAGGAAATTTAAGACCAAGTGTAACTGAGCCAACAAGTGGAAAAAGGACAGTATTCAGAAAAGAGAGTATTTGCGTTGGCCTTAATTCAACATTTTTTTCCATTTTGTTTTCAAATGTAGGCCATTGTTTCAAGTTAATCATACTTCACTATGAGCACCTTGAATTCTGCTGCACTATGGTTTCATGCCTAAATGTATAAAAGATATGAAGAGCAAGTGTCACTAACCTACTACTTTCAGGAGTGTCTACTGAAATTGTAGTTCTTGGAACTTGAAAACTAATACAAGCTATTGTCAGGTCAGGAGGCCTGGTGGCCGTCCTCACATCTACATGGCTACAGACCACTGCAAACATTTGCTGTGAAAAATTCACCTGTTGCTCTGCGTTTTATTTTGTTTCTGTAAAATCAATAAAAACTCTTTACAGAAAAGACAAAAAAAAAAAAAAAGAAAAATGTCTCCCTTAATTTTCTGTAAATATTTTGCTGCATCTTCTCCCAATCTTATATTCCTATACATGTACATACAGAGATCAGTATCCTTTTCCTCTTATAGTATTTAGTCACTTCCAATGATTGCATAATGCTCTATCCACTGGCTATATTGTGATATATTTCAACATTTCCCTGTTTTTAAATATACATATTTTCTATTTTTATTGTTATTATTATAATTGTAAAGTATTATGGGAAGGACATCTTGTTGTATA
This sequence comes from Ursus arctos, assembly GCF_023065955.2. Classification (NCBI taxonomy): domain Eukaryota; kingdom Metazoa; phylum Chordata; class Mammalia; order Carnivora; family Ursidae; genus Ursus; species Ursus arctos. The sequence continues at coordinate 4,133,126 of NW_026622875.1, forward strand.
TAGTTGTTTCATTTTTACAACTATTCCTCAGGATAAAATTTTAGAGAGGAGATTACTATGTCGAAGTTAAGAAAAAAAAATATATTAAATTTCTTTTAAAAGTTGCCCTGTATATTTCTTCTTTTTCATCTAGACACATCACCTACCTAAACTTTCCTAGTGTCTGTCCTACATTAAGATCAAAAAGGATACAGCTTCCATTACTAGTTAGCTGGAAGAAATCCTTCAAATAATGAGCTCTTGAGTTTCTTCAATTTGTTGACAGTTACTTTCCAGGATTGATGTTTAATGCTTTATGTTAACTATACATTTAAGCTCCATAAAAATAGGCTAAAAGTTAGGTAGTGTAAACTGGATTTTACAGATAAAGAATTTATGTCTCAGAAAGATGAGGTAATTGATCCCAGGTCATAATTAATAAGTGGCAGAGCTAGAATTCAAACCCAAATCTGACATTCAACTATACTACTCTCATTACCAAAATATTGAAGGCCCAAAGTATAGCCTTTCCATGGGTGAACTTTTAGGCACCTATAAAAGAGGTATTTTCTGTGAGAGGAGTCATTCCTAGCAACCTTCAAATCTCACCTCTACACAACCATTTTCTCTGGTGAATTATAATGCTGGGACTGCTAAAGATTTTAGTAATGAATAAATCATACTCCAAAGAGTCTCTTGTTCCAAGGTTAGCATGGCATGAACCTATTTAATTCATTCTTATATCTTTACAGATGAATCCACTTTAAAATTTCTGCAGATTTCTTATTTAACTATATTTAAAAGCAGATTTCTACTAAATTTTCTTCAGTTATATTACATAGGACGTTTCCTTCTTGCCCCTTATTATCTATACATTTTCACCTAGCCAAAAGGAGTATTAAAAGCATGATAGTCTTTTCTATGTATGTGGAACTACATTTTCTTGGAAAAGTTTCAAAAACCATTCCAGTGAGGACATATTTTAAAATATTGGTTCAATGTTCACTGTTTTTCTTGGAGAAAAATGTCCCCAATTTGGCTACGTAGGACCAATGTCAATGATTAGTATATGTCAATGGCTCCAGAAGACCTCACACAGGGATGACAGAGACACAGTTTGTGACCTATGCCAGTTCACCTTTTAAAAAATTAATAGATTTGTTCCCGGATACTCAGTTTTGTTTTGACACCTTTCTTTTCAGGATCCATACCTAGGAAATCATCAGGTTTCTTCTTGTACATTTGAATCCAGTGAGGAAAACAACAAATAGGATGCTCATATTTATTGACTAAATCCTAATCAAAATATAGAAGTCTTAGTAAAAGTACACAAGAATCAAGTTGTGTGGACATTATGTTTCTAATTCTTGGAAATCAACTACTTCACATTCTAGATTTACAAACTCCTCAATAAACAAGTTATTGGTAATAACAGAGTTTTACGTCCATGGACCTGCTTTCTCAAACACTGGACCAGAACAGTATCCTAGTACCCATCTATGGCACTACAGATTAATACATAAAGTTTATAGTAGTAATTAAGATTTGAGGAGGACCATGCTCATTTACTTTGCAATAATCCTACGAGATTGTTATTGTTGTTATCTCCATATTATAGTGAGAAAACCGAGACAAAGACGTTTTTAAGATAATGCTAGCTGCTGTGTTAAATAATAAAATGTATGATGGCTCAAGTAAGGTAGGGTTTTTTTTCATTCATAAAACAATCTAGTTCCACGGTGACTTTCCCAAAATCAAGATGCAGAGAACCTCTGTATAATCAAACCTTCATGACTCTTCTACATCAAGTTCACAGAAGGGGAAGAAGACCAGAGGACCCCAAGGGGAGCTCTCGTTGGCTCTGCCTACAAGAGGAACAGCATCTGTACTCACACAGCACCGACTAGAACTTCATCACCAAGCCTCGCCAAACTGTGAGAGAGACTGAGCAATGTGGTCTCTCCGTATTCTACAAAGAAGAGGTAAGTTCTGTGTCAGCAGTCAGACTCGATCCCCAAAATCAATACATGTGTCCTAAGCATGTATAATGAGTTTTTTTACTTGATTATTAAAGCAATATGTGTCAAAAATTAGAAAATACAAAAAAGTATAAAGAATATTTTAAACCACCTGGAACACCATCACTTGGAGAAAATCACTGTAAGCATAGTTTATGTTTCCTTATATATTTTCCACTGTATATATTGATATAATTGATATTATCCTATAAATTCCATTTTTACATTTGCTTAAAGAAAACACATCAATAGGAGTATATAATATTGCATTCTATGGTATATCATTATTTTAATTAACCAATCTTCTACTCTTGGGTATTTAGATTATCTTCAAATTCTTGCTTTGGGAATAATCCTATCATGTTCATCAATAAATTTCTACAATTTAATTATTTCCCTATGATAGATTTGCTTAATGTCAGTAACTAAGTCTGATAGTATAAAAATTTTACAAAAATATATCCCAAAGAATTTTATACCCCCACCACTAGAATCTTGGAATGACAGGTCTATCTTGCAAGTCTGTCAATTTGCTAATTTGACAAATAAAAGAGAAGGTATAATATTGCTCAACTAAAACATTTTATTGCTAATTAAGTAATCAACCCTTTTTCAGTATGTTAAGGTTTATAGCTATGTGGTTTTTTCTTTATATAAGGTGGTTTCTTGTCTCAATATTGCTACTCTAGAGTTGTAGGCATTTAGACCTTCTGTGCCCTGAAAAATAAAAAACTATGCTGAATCTCAACTCTATAATATCTTAAACAATCTCACCAAACTAGTCTCAATTTCTTTAACTACATCAGTTAGGATAACATCTGTCACCAAATAACCATTAGACTATGAAACAGTTCGCATGAAGACTCCAATATAATACATAGTTGGCAACAAATAAGTATTATTTTCCTTTCCTTCGTAGAAAAAATACACAAGCATACGGTCTGTTCACCAAAAGATGACTTGTATGATTATCGTGAACGTCCCGTTAACACATCTATTCATAAGTTCTACCTACATGCTCATCAGGCAGTAGGTCAAATGTATTAGTCCATATAAAAAATAAAATGAAAACAATGATCAGTTTGGTCACCTTAACATGACTATAAAATCACAGAATGGGCAATTTTCTCCAAAATTAATTCATTTTAAATGTTAAATTATCAAACAGCACCTTCTTTACTTACTTTCAAGTTAACTTACAGCCACTCTAAAATAAATGGTAACTATCAAACTGGATTATACGTAAAACAGTAACAGGATGCTTTAATAAAACAAGTACAAATATTTGACTCTTGCCTTTACTGTTTACCTACTCTGTGGCACTAGATAATTACCTGCTATAAACCTTGGTTTCTTCATCTCAGTATGAGATTATACCTGTATAAAGCCTGACTTCTAAAAAACACACCCTAAAAGACTGTCATGGTCAAAGGAATATTAGTCCACCTAGAAAAATAGTTTTTTTTTCATTTCTTTTTTTTAGGGAGAGAGCACGCATAAACGGGGAGGAGGGGGAGGGACAGAGGGAGAGGGAGAGACAATCTTAAGCAGACTCTGCAATGAGTACAGAGCCCCATGCTGGGCTCGATCTCAGGACCCTGAGATTAGGACCTGAGCTGGAACAAATAGTCCAACGCTTAACCAACTGTGCCACCCAGGCACCCTCAGAAAAATAAAAAATAATTTTAAAATAATTAATCTCCCAAGGGTCAAAGGTATAATAACAGGAGCAACAAAAAAGAATAGTTGTAATAAATTTAAACACCTAATCTATGTTAAAATCAAGCACTTGGAGTCTTCTGATTCTCGTAAGAGGGTATCAGATTTACCATTCCAGTAAAAATAACTAAAAAAGCTAGGAAAAAAGACATAAAACAATTCTTTACAGGTATTACATAACAATCAAGGCAGGGGTACAACCTTTGAGGAAACAGAAGCATAGAAAATAAGCTCCATGGTCATGCGGCTTTTTCCCTGATGGCATTTCTAAATCATGGCACAGGGAAACAGAGCCCAAGAAGAAAGCCACTAAACCAAGGGAATAAAAATAAGAATTCAGGGGTGTTTAGCTGACTAAATTAGGGGAAAAATACAGAATAAATTCCCCCAAAAATACGTGAAAAACTTCCCTTTGGTCCTTGGCAACTCGTAAGTACTAAGTGAGACTTGAGGAGTTCTAATGAACAAGAGCCAGTATGAAGTGAGAGAGCTTAGCAGGAATTTGAAAGACTATCCAGGAGTGGTCTCCGTACGGACTCAGAATTTAGGTCTGAGTCAAAAGGTCATAATTAACATCTTGGTTTTTTAATTCATATGCTCAGAAACCATAACACACCACAGGAGTAAGACTCACACACTAAGCGCGTGGGCTAGTCCCTAGGAATAAGGGCAGAACTACACTCACTGGCTTAATAAAAAAGAAAGTGTGCCTCATTGGTATCAAGGAGACCCACTTATAATGTATCTGTCTACCAAGAAAGTTTTATACTCTTCAAAGGCTAATAACATAATCAAGAGGCTTTACTACGTATTAATCAAAATACCCACTATGTAATCAAAACTACTAGATACGTGAAGATGAAGTAAAAAGGGATTAATAATCAAAAAATAAAATAGATAAGAAACAGGACAGGAGTGGTCCAGATACTGGAGTTAGCAGGAGACAGCAACTTTAAAAACATGTTTATGATTATTGCTATGGTCTGAACATACATGTCCCCCAAAATTCACATTAGAATCCTAACACCCAATGTGATGGTGTTAGAGGTGAGGGGGCCTTTAGGATGTGAGTAGGTCATGAGGGTGGAGCCCTAATGAATGGGCTTAGGGCTCTTATACAAGAGACTCCACAGAGCTCCCTAACCCCTTCCACATGGGAAGACACACGGAGAAGTCGGCAGTCTCCAAACTGGAAAAGGACTCTCGCCAGGACTGACTGCGTTGGCACCCTGATCCCAGACTTGCAATTTCCAGAACTGTGAGGAATAAATTTCTGTTGTTTATAAGTCATCCAGTCTACGATATCTTACTATAGCAGCCCAAATGGACTAAGACCATTGTTAAGTTGAAGAGAATGCATTTTATTTTATTATATAGGGAAAAAACGCTCATTCTAAAGCAGTAAAATAAAGAATCTGAAATTAAGAGCTCATCTGATGAGTTGAACCTCAGACTGGATTTGGCCGAAGACATTGTTACTAAATTTCAGTAAAAAACATCCAACCTGAAATTCAGAGAAACGAAAAAAAGCAAAGCATAAGTAACTTGTAGGACACGTTCAAAGGTGTTATGCGTGTGTATCTGAAGTCTGAGAAAGGGAGGAGAGAGAGAAAAAGTAAAAAAAGAAACTCTATTTGAGGAAATAAAGACTGAGAATATGTAAATCTTGTGAAAGGTTACAAACCTCAAACTCAATGCATTTAGCAAAACCAAGAAGAATAAATATGAAGAAAATCACACACCGGCACATCAGAGGCAAAAGAAGAGGTCTATTAATGCCGAGAGTAAAGATAAGAACAGCAGCTAATTTTTCAAAATAAGTATGGGAGCTAGAAGACGGTGAAAAGAGATCTTTAAAGCAATGAAAGAAAAAGAAACAGCATAGAATTCTGTATGTACCTAGGCACAATTCCCCTACCAAACAATAGAGTCAAATTAGAATATTGTCAGAAAGGAAAACTTGAAAGAATTTGTTGTGAGAAGACCCACAAAAAAATGTCAAAGACAGTTCTTTAATGTGAAGTAAAATCATTCCAGTAGGAATGAAAAGCACTAGGTAGGGTAAACACATGAGTAAATTGAAATTGATACTAATTGGTTAAAACAGCAGTAAAAAATGACATAGATGTAACACATGTATAAAGCAAAAATATAAGAAAAGACAAGAGACAGGATGGTATAAATGGAAGAAACTATCAAGTATTTTCACATTTTGGGAATTGAAAAAGTATTATTTGACATATATGAGCGATTATACGTAATAAATTACATCTCAAATAAATCAGAGTACTTAATTACTTAGAAAAAGAGAAAGAAAGAGAATAAGAGACTTGGTAAGATATTTTTCAAGAGTCTTTAGATACATATACCAAAATATGTACAGATAAAATATATCTGAGATTTTGTCAAAATAGCTATGGAAAGGAAAGGTGCATGGATTATTGTTTTAGCTGGGTGATAGGTACTTGGGGGCACATGGGCTTTTCCATCTCTGTGTAAGGAATTAATCTTTTCTTTGGCAATTTGAGCAATGGCATCTTGACATTACGTTCAGAAAATACATATTACTTTTTAAAATGACAGCTATTTCCTCCCCAATATATACATATTCCTCCCCAATACACATATATACATATATAGAGAGAGAAAGAGAGAGAGATCTGTCAAAATATCTTATACATGCACTCTCCTTTATGACAATCTATTTTTTTTTTCTCCTGCCTGTTGTGTCTCTCTTCCTTTTCCAATGGAAATCAGGCTGGCCTCAGAGTTTTCCAGTTTTTCCACTCTTTCACTATTCTGCTCATAAAACACAATACCAAGGAGCGAGGTTAGACAGACCCCCCTCGTAGAATGCGGACACTTGGGAGGAGAAGAAATGTGGTCAGTATTCTCTGAGGGGAAGGAAGAGATGAAGAGGATTGCTCATTGTTCATTTGTTCTTAGTTTTCTTCACATATCCCCTCTACTTCTCAGGCTTGTTATGAAATTGTGGGTCTCATATGAAGAATGCCTAACACAGAACCTGGCAAGTACCAAATTCTTGACTGCTCATGTCATCATTCCCACTTCCACATATATTTTCACATATATTGTTTCATCATGTCATGTGATTTCAAAATATAAACAATAGGGAGAGTTGAATCAAAGTAACAACTAACAAAAAACATACCTTCGTAGAAGATTAATGACTCTAAAGAAAGGTTATTGTGTGAACGAGCGGTAAGATGGAACACGGCACAAACGCCCTGCATGCTGACTGGTGAATGAACTCAAGCCATCACCCTGGCTTCATTGACACCGAACTACTTGACCTTCCCCAAACATTCCAGGAGACTTAACAATACTTTATTTTCCCTTTTGTGGGTCTCTCTGTTGGCAGTCTGAAGTGGTTTACAAAGTTTCTTTTAAGAACTTGGAAGTAAAGGAAATACCATTAACCTTGGAGGGTAAAATGGTAAAAGCAATCCAACACCAAAATATGTTGCCGAATATAATTTTCTGTACAAAAATAAATTGCATACAATAGTGAATTCTAGATCAAAGAAAAATAAGTGAGGATTCTGGAGATTTAACTGTTATGTATGTATGTGCAACATTTTTGCCAAATGAAATGTTTATATATGAAATACATAGATATGTATGTACATATATACATACATGTTCACTACATGTGTACATACCTCACACACATATATATGAGATTTATTATAAGGAATTATAAGAAATTGGCGCACATGATTATGTGGACTGAGAAGTTCCACAATCTCTGTCTGCAGGCTGCTGCCCCTGGGAAGCCAGCAGTGTAGTTTGAAGGGCTGGGGGCTGGAGAGCGGATGGTGTGGATTCCAGCCTGAGTGTGAGGACCTGAGAGCCAGGCGTTCCAAGGGCAGGTGAAGATCCATGTCTGGCTCACACAGTCAGGCAAAGAGACCAAGCCCGCCCTTCCTCCACCTTTTTTTCTATTCTGGTCCTTACTAGATTAGATGATACCCATATATATATTGGGAAAGTTGATTCGATTTACTCAGGCTATCAAGTTAAATATTAATCTCTTCCAAAAACACCCTCACAAACATATCCATGAAAAAATGTTTGACCAGCTATCTGGACATCCCATGATTCAGTCACAATTTTGACACAAAATTAACTATTACGATAAATATCACATGGGTCTCAGCTTGACGTCTATTGGGAGTCCAGCACTGAAATCAAAACACATTTGAATATGAGGAGTGGACATGGGAAGTCTCCCCACCAGGTGTTTCTTTGCATGAAAATGACTTCCTGGAAGGAAGCTTTGGAACAGAACGAAGCACTCAGATACTGCCAATAGCAATGCCTCTGTCCTGGAACACGAAATCATATTCTGATAACCATATGGTATCTGTTACTCATATTTGTTCCAGTTTCTCACGGAGTCTCATTTAGATTCTTGGAGAAAGAGTGTGCTAAGGATGAAAAGATACATGACTCATTTCTTTGACATTTCTTCCAAGACTTTGAGAAATAAGACAATTCACGCAACAGAGGCTGTCTCTGTTTAAGAGGAAGACGCTCCTTTCAACACAGCTGACAGCACGGTTTCGGCACACTGCAGGGAAACATAACAAAATAGCAACCGCCAGCCTCCATGGTACCACTCTGGGGGAATCACAGTGCTGCAGGAATAGAAAGCCTGCATAAAGACCGTGGGGACAGGCTCCAGTACGTATGGCTTCACAGGCAGCACAGGCCACAGAAGGGGAGACTGTATATGGAAGCCAACGTAGGACAGGGAAACCTGTCAAAGGCCACCTGGAAGTTATAAGAATTTGACTATGAATTCAAGAGAATATTCTGACAAAGATACACGGAATATACCTGTGTCCTTGGAGCGTAAACCTTGACAGTTTTTCTTTTTTGTAATACAAATGCCTGTCTCAACTAAACACATCACCGGCCACACAAGTAGGTAAAGAGCCAGGCCACCTCCCCCCACTGAGGCTCCTCTGTTTTCCAGATCTTGGCTGATTTCAATAACTGAACATTTGAGCCACTTTTTTCCCCCTCTTCCTGTACTTTAAGTCCCCACTCTCATGTTTAAATTACCAAAAAAAAAAAAAAAGAGAGAGAGAGAGAGAAGCGAGCCTATAAAACCCTACCCCCCCCAACCCCAATAAAAGCAGAACCGCAGGCCCATGCATTGTTTTCATTCTCTCTACCTGAGACTTTGCTATGTAGGCCCAAGTGTGCCGTGTAATTTCTAAGTCCCTTAAGTAATAAACCTTTTTTTTTTTAATTTTCCTGATGGTTATTGCTGAAGGGCATCTTGCAGTCATAATAAAAACCACAAGGGCTGGTCCGCCACAACCTTAGTTATCAGTAGGCTGAGACCGGCACGGAACAGTCCTGTAAGCAGAAAAGCTGAGTGATATGAACTGTGAACAACAGCTAACGAAGTTTGCCGCAGGTGGGGGGTGTTGCATGGACCCTGATGCGTAAGAAGGGCCTAGACCCAGAGAACTAGTTACTGCAAGTCCATCTTTAGTGCCCGTTAGGAATGGAATGGAGAAACGTGTGTATGGTGCTATTTAAGCTTCAGGGCTGTAATTTCTTCTCTAATGTGGATGACTATGGAAGAAATAAACTAAAAATTAACCCATAAGCAGAGCAAGAAGGAGACTGAGGACTGTTCTCTGTTTTGCTGTTATGGAAAACAGCAGGTAGAGTACAGAATACAGCAATGGTAAATTCACGGTGCGTTGATAGTAAAATACAAAAGCTCTGAAGCAGGCAGTCCCCAGCCTCAATCTCCATTCTGCTATTCACTTAACGGGGCGGCGTTGCCAAGTTATAGACCTAAACCTCTGTTCCCATTCCATAAAATAAAACTAAGTATGCCGAACTCCTGGACAGTTGAATAAATTAAATGTAATAATACACCTCAAGTATTTAGCATAGTCTGGTACACAACAGTCACTCAATGGGTATACACAATTTTATTACCTTCATATTTTTATTTTTAAACAACTAAATATAAACAAGTTCTACATGAAAATATTTGTCATTGTAATAGAGGACCATTAAATTATCCGAGAAGCATTCCATTGCTGTACATTCTAATTATACCTTTGCCTACCTGTATTGGTCAAGAATAATTAACGTAAGTACACACACACACACACACACACACTCACACTCCTGCACAATTCCACAGCTGGCAGTAAGGAGCAGAATCATCGCATGCCCTCATTTATAACTGGGCCAGCAGCCTGGATATTCTCCTATGTACAATTATTTCAGCACCTCCTTAACTTCTTCATCTAATTAATTATAATGTTAATAATGTTACTTAGTGCAAAGGGTAAAGAATCATTAGTTAATATTTGTAAGGCATTCTGAAATATTTTTAAAAGCCTTCCTATCCTAAGGAGGAGACAACTTAATTGTGTTGACTTCTGCATTTTTTCATGGTCTTTCACTTTATTCCCCTCAGCTTTTTTTGTTTTTTCACGGTCAGCCAGCCAAGGAAGTTGCATGTTGTAATAACCGTTTTCATTCTTTAATACGTCGGTACCTTGATCCTAATGATTAGTTCCTGGTCACAACACGGAGACAAATGGACAAACACTTGAACTTTAGCACCAAGTATATGATGCTATAATGTATGTTAGGACCCTATATAGGCCTGTGACTTTTACCTTTGGTGGGTAAATAAAAAGTCTAGAGTATTATTCCCAAGGCTAAGAAGAACTTTGTCAGAAACCAGCAGTTTTACCACTGCTTAAAGAGAAAAAAAACCTATTTTCTATTTACTATTTTTATGCACAATCATAGCCCACCGGCTCAAAAGTTCACCAGGTATCAAGAGAATTAAATATGAGTTTTGTGAGAGCACCTTCCTCTATCTACATGACTTAGACTTGGGTACTTGTACAGGAAAGGATATTTTCTCAACCATGACAATTTGATTAACTCATGTTTCTTTTACTGAGTTTTTTGATTTTGAATGGGGCCTTTTATCCTCAGCTTCCTCCATCATTTCACAAGAGAACTTCCCTGTGTCCCACTGGATTTCAGCAGAGGTGAAAAGTGGTAACTGAAAAGTATTTAAATTGACTGTCAAACATGATTTGGTAAAAAATCCATTAAAATAATCTCCCAAATGCCCTGATGCATTAAACATTTGCTGGTACACTTATATTGCAGGCAGGGAATGTGTTTATCTCCATTTTACGAAGTCTTCAAAGGAAAAAAGGGAACCCAGAAATTGACAGCTGGTCCAGACAGAATTTCCACACATACAGTGTATGCTTGCACAAAGCTTTTATTCTGTTTGTATAGATAATAATGTGGCTTTTTAATTAGTTCTGGAAGGCATATACTGTAAGCTGAATGTTACCTGGCAAGCATTCAAAAGATAAAAGTTTACATTTTATTTTTCTCTTCCCAGGGAATATTGTTTAAGAAATGAATTTCATATATTAGAAAAAAAACTGTTCTCTTCATAAAATATTAAAAGAATGCAACAATGAAATTTCTTTCCTGTCATTCTGTTTAATTAAAATCTAGCTTTGGAAAGCTCAAGTACATATAACTTAGAGTCGGTATGAAATTGCTAATAGACAAGCTGAAAGTAAAACAAGATACCAAAGAACCACTAATAACCTAGGCTCCAGCAGATGGGACCCATTAAAATGTTTAATTGTGTATTATGAACACCTCCCAGCATCATTATGAATATTCTCACATTATGTGATTTCTCCATCTAATATATGATAAAAGAGTTGTTGAAATAATTTTAAAAGATCACTAGTTTTATTAGTCATTTACCAATTCTAACAAATAAAAAACATTCTCTAACCTTTGAGTCTTTATGGTACCATTAAATTGCCACATCTAACAAAGGTGCACGAAACGTACTGACTTTTCATAGTATGCATAATACACTCAAGAATATTTATATAGCATCCAATATATTCGTTATCATCTTACTAAGTGTTATAGGAGTTCCAACGATAAATAAGTATAGATTCTACTACCATCACTGAGCTTAGAGTTTATTAGAATATATGAACACTATACTAATTAACTATAATTTATTTAAGAGCTTAAGAGTCATTAGATGTCGCTCTGTGGGAAGAAGAGCAAATGACTACATTTATCAGCTCAACCATGTAGTAGGAGAAGGTGAACTATGGGAAGTAATTTGGGAAAAAAGAGGGAAATGGGAATTGAACACCAGATCATGAAAAATTGTGAGTGCTTCACCAAGGTTTTAGAACTTTACTCCATTGGAAAAAAGGCTGTTCCTTCAGTGAAATCAGTCAGGATATTTCCTTCCTGCCTTCCTCCCTCCCTTCCTTCCTTCCTTCCTTCCTTCCTTCCTTCCTCCCTCCCTCCCTCACTTTTTTTTTTTTTTGTAGAAAATAGAAATTTCCAAAAAGAGTCCAATCAACTGTAGAGCAAATGAAATGTAAGCTTGGGAGCAGAAAAAAAACAAAGAGCTTAGGTAAGATAACTTCATTACTTACAATCCATGTTACTTGCTTTGGTAAATTTCTCAAAATATGAATTCCATAATTATCACCTATATGAATAGGCTGATAAATAAATGTAACTACAGAACTTCTTGCAAAAAGTATCAGCATGCAATCATCTCTACTCCAAAAGCAGAAGTATTTGAAAGAAAAACAGATGAATAAGAAAAACAGTGACCCAAAATACACAATGACTGCAGAAGATGATAGTAAAAGCGAAATATGATGTAAACAATTTCTCTATAGGTTAAAAAAAGTGAAATAAAGGAGCAATTATTTTAGATAGAATAACCATTCATGTTTCTGGTAATGGTTATATTACATGCATTTTATAAGTATATGGATTCACATTTCAGATACATAAACTTTGAAATCTCAGGTGCATCTCTTTGAAGACAGGGACCACCATGTTTTACATTTCTTTCATATGACTGATTTAACAATTTTCACTAAGAGGATTATCCATAAACACTGCACGAACTGAATTACTGCAATTTTAATAACATCAAAAATCCTACCCATATTGGAACGTCTGGGTGGCTCAGTCGGTTAAACATCTGCCTTCAGCTCAGGTCATGATTCTGGGGTCCTGGGATCAAGCCCCACATCAGGTTCCCTGCTCAGTAGGGAGTCTGCTTCTCCCTCTTCCTCTGCCTCTCCTCTAGCTTGTCCACTCTCTCCCTCTCAAATAAATTAAGAAAAAAAAAAATCCTACCCACAGCAAAATTTTCCGGTCTTGTTGCTTTAACTGATATAATTACTTAGTTTTTGCATGCTTACTAAAATTTAATTGTCATTGGAAAAGTGTGACAGAGTAAATTTCTTTGGCCCACTAACACTTTAACAATCATAAAATATAGAAGGGAAGTGTTTGAACAAACCCCAGAAATTTTCCATTACAGTGATTCACAAAGTACATTCCATAGAACACAAACCCCACAAATTATTTTGGGAAAAAGAAGATTCTATTGTCAAAGTGATTTTGGGAAACCTCATGTATAGTATTTCATCCTGGTGGTAAATAATATACATTACCATAATAAAAGATTTGAAAAGACTCTTAGTAAAGAGCACAGCTTAATTTTCTTTAAATTCGTATTTCCCAAAATTATTTGCAAAGAATCTCTTTCAACTTTCCTTAGACTGATTCATGAAAATGTGGTAGGAAACATTGTTCCAGTCCAAATGCCTTGTAGAATGGAGAAATACAGACATTGAAAACTGTGAAGGTTAGGAGCTAAGGGTTTGGATTTCAGACAGTTCTGCCCTTAACAATTTCTGTGTCCTTGGATAAGTTACTTTGATTTTTCTAAGCATCAGTTTCCTTACCTTATGTCAACTTCAAAAAGAAGGTGAAACTGAAAAAGAACCAAGGCCTTTATTTGGGGTCTCAGAATTGCAATTCAGTTTGCACAGATTCCGGAGTACCCAGAAAAGTGTCCCACTTGTGCAGGGAAAGCATGGAGTTTTTATGAGAAAGAAGGAAGCGGTAATCACACAATTCGGGTAAAGAGAAAAAACCCTGCTAATTTGGTGCCGACTGGTTGAGCCACTTCTGATTACTATCTCATTGATTATTTTATTGGTGCTATCAAACGAAACTCTCCCTGCTATGTATTAATTAACTTTATTGTCCTCATATGATCCAAATGTCAGTTGCTCTGCTGAAATTTTATGAGCAACTGTTTGGAAAACAATGCTGCTTCTGGTCCAGTTCAAAAGTTCATGAGTTAGAAAATGGAGCCTCAAAATGGAGGCTCTTATGTTCAGAAATTTTATACAATTTCACACTTATAATGTAGCTTATAACTATATCTATCTCATAGGTTGTTATGATGATTAAGTATAAAATGTTTGTCAACTACATGGACATTTTAACATTCAATATCATCAGATATGATAGTTTCAATGACAAGGCAACTAAGTCCAGAGAGATGAAATTCTTGGCCCAAGTGGCTAGTATGTGCTAGACAACATGATATTTCAACCCGCTTGGCCATCCCACTGTTTTGCTTGTGTTCGTAACCAGTTGAAGGGGTTCAGGACAGGACCCCCAGAAAGTGCCACTCTGGCATGTGGGTTATTTTGAGCTGAAGGCAATGGAGACCCTGCAGGCTCAAAAGCAACTATTACCCCTCCCTTAACTACATAGAAAAATCTAAATTAGGGATTGTCCCAGAATAACGGTTACTACTAGCAGAAGTAAAATTTATCTGAGTGACCCATCTCTATGGCAGAGCAAACATCTGGTTACTCAACATCTCCTCTTCTTATTGCCCTATGAAATACATTTCTTCCCTTCACACACACACACACACCCCTGCCCCCTTCTCCTTAGTTCATTTTGCCTGTCTTTGGAATTCTTATGTCTGTGTGGATTTCCTGCGCACATGCTATTAAATTTGATTTTCTCCTGTTAGCCTGTCTCATATCAATTTGATTCTTAGTCCAGTTAGAAGGACCCTTGAAGGGGACAAGAATTCTTGCTGCCTGACAGAGTATTATTGTGAATTATAAGAAATAGATAGTTGGTCATTCAGATAGCCATATATTTAGTATTCATCCAAGGTTCCTGGCTTATAGCTCCCAAAACCCTTGGAATTTCCTGAATGATAATAACAAAGGAGTATCTTTTGCTACAATATCTGTTCTCAGTTCCTGAGGACTCTTTTTTCTTTTTTTTAAGATTTCTTTATTTATGTGGGAGAGAGAGACAGTATGCACCCATGAGTGGAATGTGGGGCAGAGGAAGAGGGAGAGAGAGACTCTCAAGCAGACTTCTCGCTGAGTGAGGAACCCAGTGCTGGGTTTGATCTCATGACTGAGATCATGACCTGAGCAGAAATCAAGAGTTGGACGCTTAACCAACTGAGCCACCCAGGCGCCCCAGTAATTTTTTTTTAATTAGCAATATAATGTTCTTAGTTGTAGCTCTCTCTTTTCCAAGTGCATTGCTTGTAGTTACTTTCCTATTTATATTCCTTATTTCTCAATTCTGCTGATTCTCTGGCTACTCTGGGGTGATGTGATAGGACCTGGATCACTCACTGTGACGGTTAATTTTCTGTGTCAAGTTGACATTATTTCTGGGTGTGTCTATGAGGGTGTTTATGGATAAGATTAGCATTTGAACCTGCAGACTCAGTAAAATAGACTGACCTCCCCAATGTGAGTGGGCATCTTGAGGGCCTGAATATAACACAAGTCAGAGGAAGAAGGAATCTTCCCCGTTGTTCTGCCTCATTGCTTGAGCTGGGACATCTCATTTTCTCCTGCTCTTAGACTCATTTGAATTATACTACCCGCTTTCCTGGTGGGAGTTCTCATCCACCATAATCATGTGAGCCAATTCCTTGAAGTAAATCTCTCCACACACACACACACACACACACACACACACACACACACACACCAGTTCCGTTCTCTGGAGAACCCTAACTCGCTCACACCTCAGAGACGTTCACATGCACACCTGCTCTAGCTCTGCAGCTGCACTCACTGACCATCCTGTGACCGGTACTAGGTGACACTTGGTCTCACTGAAATTCTGGAGCAACTCTCAAGTAACATGCTGCTGCGTAGGAGTTTTTAGGGATCAACTAAATGAGTGAAAGGCACATATAAAGGGCTTGCCAAACCTAAGGTACACACACACACACCTGCTCTAGGCAAAAATTAGAGTTTGAAAGAGCTAAGATCACTATGGCAAGAGCAATGTAAAAAAGAAAAAACTTCCCAGATATATTTATAAATTATACACATTAATACTAAATGGGTTGCCTAGAATCCCCTGAACACCCATTAGACAGTAAGAGTTGCCAAACTGGGTCTAATCTTTGATTGCAGCTCTAAGAGAAAGTTGTGAGAAGCCATGCTTATTTTCTTTGGTGTCAACTATGAACTAAATATGAATGTATTAAATATTACTATATTTAAATAATCATTATAGATATTCAGCTTAGCTAACCTCCAGAGATAATTATTCTCAACTTTTCCATTAAATATATAAAGTAGCACTCAAAAAGTTTTGGCTTAAATTTACTAGAACTACTAGAAAATTGTGAAATGTTTCTGGTCACGTCATGGAAAATTTCTTTGCTCATTCTACAGAAAATGATTTTATAGTGATTCTTTAGGTATTTTAGGCCCAATAAACTTTTGATAGACATAAATTACATCACATTTTTTTTTATCCGTGGGTGTCTCGGTTCTAAGTACTTATTGAAGTAAGATGTAGAATTTTTTTTTCTTAAACAGAAGAAAAACCTTTAAGAAGCTATTTTCCTTCATACATTTCCTCAAATTCCTGCTCATCCCAGAAACTGCTTCCGTAAAACCTTCCCTTTCTCTGTTGGAAATTTCTGGCCCTGACTAGTCTTTCCTCAGAAATCCCTCCCATTTCACTCTTGACCCTTCTTTCCTACCTCCTTTAGAAATAAACATGCAGGAAACTTTGAAGATTAATAAATACCCACAAACCCACCTAATAATTTCCAATGGTTGCTTTATACTTTTGTATTAAAAAAAAATAAGGCACTGCAGGTACTGTCAAAGCACCCCAACTCTATCTATCCCCATTGTCCTGCCTTGCAACCTCCCACTTCCCCCAGGAGTAACCACTATCTACAATATGTGGATGATTATCCCCATGAAATTTATAAGCTACCACGGACTATCTGTATATTAATAAATAATACATAGAACTGCTTTGCATATTTTCCAGCCATAAATGGTATGATGTTCATCCCATTCTGCAACCTGCTCATTTCCCTTAACATTTATTCATCTTAAGTACTGGATCACATTCCACTATATCGAAATGCCCCAAATTATTCTCCTGCCTTTGTTAATGAACACAGAAGTTATTTCTATCTTTTCTCTATTATGCAACTTGCTGCGATAAGCATTCTCACTGATGTAGAGAGTTTTAGAATAGGGCCTCACGCAGTTTAGCCTTCCCATGTGACGTATCATAACAGGAGGGTCCCAGAACAAGTGGCATTGGCATAAGGTAGCTTCTTAGGAATGTAGACTCTCAAGGCCCACCCTAGACCTACTGTATCAGAACACGTGCTTTCACACGAGACCCCACGGTCTCTCTGTAAATTACATTTTCAAAAGCACTGATGTATCGCGCTCCTCACTGCAGGTTCTGCTCTTGCTGGTGATGTTACAGCTGCCGGAGTTGTTATGTAGCCTCATAACGTGCAAGACTTTTTCTCTGAGCAAAGTTGTGGGGATTTAGCATATATGTATTGTTAACACTCCCAGTGTTGTTCTACAGAGGGAACGTATCTATTGATGAAGAAAATAGCAATGTTTAAGAGTTCTAAGTCCTCTACAACCTCAACAGCAACTGACGTTGTCATGCTTTCAGTTTTCTGACAGAATTTAATTGAAATACTTTGTTTTACTTCAAATTTCCAGGATCCCCACGAAGTTGAACATTGGTAATGCTCATTGGTCATTCACTTTCCCTCTTCTGTGAAATGTCTGTTTATATGTGTGCACATTTTCTATTGAGCTGTTTGCCATTTTTTTAGTTGTTTCTATTTTGGGAGTACTATGTTTTCTCTCAAGGACTATAAATATCTTCTCCCATCAGTGACTTTTTTGTTGTTCTTATTTTTCTTTAATTTGCTTATAGCACCTACTTCTCCATTTAGAATAATTTAACGGAGTCAAATTTACGATCATTCCCTTATATGTTCAGATATTTTGTTATTTTTTTAAAGAGTTTATTTATTTATTTGACAGAGAGAGAGTGGGAGCACAAGCAGGGGGAGCTGGAGAAGTAGACTCTCTGTTGAGCAGGGAGCCCGATGTGGGGCTCGATTCAGGACCCTGGGATCACGACCTGATCCAAAGGCAGACACTTAACCAACTGAGCCACCCAGGCACCACAATATTTTGTTATTTTTCAAGAAATATTACTATGTTTCAAAACCACTGCCCCAACATCTATTATTGAAAAGTCTGTACTTTCTCTTGTGCATTTGATACACCATCTTTTCAATATGACAAATCTCTGCATACATGTGATCTGTTTAGTCTCCTCCTACATTCAAATACTGTTTTTCTATTCCCACACTCTGAAAATGTCTATATGTTCATAATATGTAATAATTCATGACAGAAGTGGGCCATTTTTTCTCATGACTTTGACAGTTTGGATGTCATATATTTTAAGGCTACGTTGTTAAATGCATAGCTGTTAAATGCAAGTTCATGATGACTATATCTTGTTTTTTTTTAATTTATTATTACATGGAATCCATTCCATTTTGATTAAATTAGATTCTATTTTAACTGATAAGATTGTTTCATGAGCTTCCTGTTGGTAAGAACTTACATAATTTATCTTTTCATTTATCTATATATCAATCATTTGGTGTGTTTTAGTTTTAAAAAGGGTCTCTTATAAGCAGTGTATGTTTTTAAGAGCCATTTGATAATTTCTTTTAAAGGGTTAATGTTTTCCATCCAAAGTGGTGAGAAAGAATTAAAGCTGTCACAGATGGCATGATATTGTAAATGGAAAAAACCAAAAACACTATTAGAATAAATGAATTCAGTAAAATTATAGGATACAAAATCAATGTGCAGAGCCTATTGTGTTTCTATACACTAATAACAAAGTAACAGGAAGAGAAATTGAGAAAAATTTCATTTACAATTGCTCCCAAACAAATAAAATACCTAGGAATAAATTTACAAAGAAGGTGAAAGACCTATGCTCTGAAAACTATAAAACGCTGATGAAAGAAATTGAAGACAATACAAATGGAAAGATATCCCATGCTCATGGACTGGAAGAATTAATATTGTTAAAATGTCCATACCACCCAAAGCATTCTAAGATTCAATGCAAACCCTATCAAAATACTAATAGCATTTCTCACAGAACTAGAACAAATAATACTAAAATTGTATGATATCACAAAAGATCTCAAATAACCAAGGCAATCTTGAGGAAGAACTGGAGGTATCACAATCCAAGATTTTAAGATAATACTACAAAGCTATAATAATCAAAATAGTGTGTACCAATACGAAAATAGACACACAGGTCATGGGAACAGAATAGAAAGCCCAGAAATAAGCCCATACTTACATGGTCAATTAATCTACAACAAAGAAGAAGAGAATATACAATAAGGAGAAGAAAATCTCTTCAACAAATGGTGTCAGGGAAACTGGACAGCTACATGCAAAAGAATGAAACTGGACCACTTTCTTACATCATACACAAAAATAAATTCAGAATGCATTGAAGACCTAAATTGAGACCTGAAACCATAAAACACCTAGAAGAAAACATAGGCAGTTATCTCTAGGACATTGGCCTTCGCAATATTTTTCTAAATATGCCTCCCCAGGCAAGAAAAACAAGAGCAAAAATCAACTATTGAAACTACACCAAAATAAATAGCTTTTGAACAGTGAAGGAAAAAAATCAACAAAATGAAAAGGCAACCTACAGAATGGGAGAAGATATCTGCAAGTGATGTATCCAATACAGGGTTACTATCCAAAAGACAAACAACTTATACAACTCAACATCAAAAAAATTTAAAAAGCAAATAATCTGATTAAAAATGGGCAGAGAACCTGAATAGACATTCTTCCAAAGACAACATACAGATGGTCAACAGACGCATGAAAAGATGTTCAACATCACAAATCATAAGAGAAATGCAAATCATAATCACAATGAGATACTTACTGCCCTACACCCGTCAGAATGGCTAGAGTCAAAAAGTCAAAAAAATGACAGGTGTTTGCGGGGATATGGAGGAAAAGGAATCCTTGTGCTCTGTTGGTGGAAATGGAAACTGGTATAGCCACTGTGGATTACAGTATGGAGTTTTCTCAAAAAATTGAAACTAGAAATACCATGCAATCCAGTAATTCTACTCCTGTATATTTACCCAAAGAAAATGAAAACACGAATTCAAAAAGCTCTTTGCATCCCATGTTTACTGCAGCATTATTTGTAACACCCAATATATGGAAGCAACCCAAGTGTCCATCAATATATGGATAAAGACTATGTGTATATATACAGACACACACATACACATACGTAAACACACACAATGGAATATCACTCAGTCATAAAAAAGAACACAAAACTCTTGCCATTTGCAGTGACATGGACGGACTAGAGGGTATTATGCCAAATGAAATAAGTCAGAGAGAGAAAGACGTACCATATAATTTCACTTAAATGTGCAATCTAAAAAACAAAATGTACAAAAAAAGAAGAAACAGACCCATAAACACAGAGAACAAGGTGGTAGTTGCCAGAGGGAAGGAAGGAGGATCATAGGTAAAAATGGATGAAGGGAAGTGGGAAGTACAGGCCTCCAGTTATGGAATGAATAAGTGATAGGAATGAAAGGTACAACATGGGGAATATAGTCAATGGTATTGTAATAGTGCTGTGTGGTGACCGATTGTAGCCACACTTGTGGTGAGCACAGCATAATGTATAGATACTGAATACTAGGTTTCTACACCTGAAGCTAATGTAACATTGGGTGCTGACATTAATTTTTTTAAAAGTTAATGTTTTCTGTCTACATTTATTTTTTCATTATCACAATACATTGTTTAGTTTATTAAAATTTAGGATTTTAGTTTGCTTTTTAAATTTTAATAAAAATTATAAAGGATTTATATCATACGGTAATAATTACTTTTTAACTGTGATATTAAATCTCAGTCTTTCTAAGCTTTAAACTATCATACCCTTTGTTTGTTTGTCCCTACTCTAAAATATGGTTTAGCTGGGGATAAAATTCTAAGTTGGCAATCATTTTCCTTTAATACTTTGAAAATACTCATATTTTTTCCCTAGTCTCTATAGTTGTTGAAGAAATGCCTAAAACCAATTTCAATGCTATTCCTTTCTAAGAAATAAGCCTTTCTGGGAAATATTTAGAGTAATTCCGTGTTTCTGTCACAATTTGCAGTCTGACAATGACATGTCAAGTTGTGCATTTTTATTTGGCACAGTATCCAAAGAGTTCTTTTATATAGAAATACCTGTTTGGTTTTTTTCCATTCTGGAAAATATCTGCTATTTTCTCCTCAATTATTACTTCACTAATCTTATTTTTATTTTCTACAATTGGGTTCCAATCAGACCTGTTTGGAGCCTCTCTGTTTTCCATGTCTCTTTTATATAGTTTCCATATTCTTTTATATTTTGTCTCCTCTTCTCTTTTGAGTGAATTTCTTTTTTTTTTAAAGATTTTATTTATTAATTTCACAGAGAGAGAAAGAACACAAGCAGGAGGAGCAGGAGAGGGAGGAGCAGGCTCCCCGCTGAGCAGGGAGGCTGATGTGGGACTTGATCCCGGGTCCCCAGGATCATGACCTGAGCGAAGGCAGATACTTCACCGCTGAGCCACCCAGGCGCCCTTGAGTGAATTTCTTAAAAGTAACTTCCAGTTCATAAAATCTTTCTTTAATGGTGTCTAATCTAGGGTTTATTTTTTATTTATTCTTCAGTTTCCAAATATCATTAATTTTATTCTACAGACACACAGACATATATATACCTATGTATCTACATACATACATACACACATATATCTGCACACACACATATATTTTTGGTCTTTTTGTGTCTATTTTTCTATCTAAGGAAAAATAACATTTTCTTTACCTTTGTAGGTATTCTAAACATTTCATATTTTTTGCTAACTTTTCTGTAAAATTACTGTCAGTTGAAGGGAATTCAAGTACTACTTGTTCATTTTGTTGGTAAAATCTTACCATTGGATATATTTATGTATTTTGGAATTTGCAGTTGCAGATCCATGTTTTATTTAAGGGTTTTTTTTTTTTCTTTTACATTTTTTATTTAATTTAGTTTTATCTCTGTCTGTAAGTCAGTTTTGTAGCTTTATCTTATAATGGTATTCTACATTTCCTTTTCCACAATTCTGTGTGGAAAATCTCAGATCCAGCTGCTGGGAGTGAAGGGAGAAGGGCTGCAATTAGTACCTAGATGCAGGGATATAGGCAGGTCCTCAACTGCCTACAAAGCTGTAGCCCCTAGCCAACAAGTCAACACATTTTTGAGTCACTATTCTACAGGTTTCTACCCAACTCCTCAAAGTCAAGAGCGAAACTGTCTGTGGTCTAGAGTCTCACAAATACCTTGTTTTACTGTTCTTTTCTCTTGAAGAGCTGGTTTCTCACCTGCCTTCTTCTGGACTCAGATCCCAATAAGCCTATGACTTCTGTCCACTCAATTTTTTGTGATTCTGTTCTGTTTCTAGTGCATGGAGATGTTTATCTTGATTTGTCAGTTACGTTCTATCTTATTTTTATATTTTATCCATCATTGCTCTGTGTTTGTAGTATAAGGAGCTATATCTGATTGCAAACTAAGTAACCCATCTCGTCCAGAAGATATGTTCAAATACAACTCAATCTACCACTTTTTTTGGTTTTGGTTTCATTTCCATTTTAAACTGAACAGTTCATAAACAAAACAAAACAAAACAAAAAAACAGAAGGATCTTCCCTCCTTACAAGGGAAGGGGAAGGAGAGAGCCATGAATACTTTCCCTTTGATATTTTTTTGTCCAAACACATCAGGGTATTAATTGGTATTATACTTCGCAGATTCGTTGTGAGAAGAAATGTGATAACGTAGCACTTGCTGTGCTAATAAGTGAACTAGGTCAAGCAGAGAAAGACAACTGTCATGTGGTTTCACTTACATGTGGAACATAAGGAATAGCAGGGAGGATATTAGGAGAAGGAAGGGAAAAAAGAAGGGAGGAGAATCAGAGAGGGAGACGAACCATGAGAGACTATGGGCTCCGGGAAACAAACAGGGTGTCAGAGGGGAGGGGGTGGGAGGGATGAGTTAGCCCAGTGATGGGTATTAAGGAGGGCACATACTGCATGGTGCACTGGGTGTTATACGCAAACAATGAATCATGGAACATCAATAACTAATGATGTACTGTATGGTGACTAACATAACATGATAAAAAAAAATTCTTGCTGGGTAAACAGCTTGTTTCCTACTTTTTAACTATGCTAAAAAATATTTTTTCACATATAGTTTTAACCTCATTCTATTAGGAAAAATGAAGGACAGTAAAATTTCATCCAAATTTACTATGAGCCACAAATAGATCATTTTCAAGTCTTCCAGAAGTTATTCCATGCCCAATGATCAAAGTAATATTGCAAACTACTTAAATGCTACATGACAGGGAACCTGGAAGATACATTTTCATTCACTAAAGTCCCTCCCCTTTTGTTCCAACTTTGCCTAATTAAGGGAAACCACAGGGGGCACATGCTGCAGATGAATAAATCTACAGTAGCTACCATACTCTAATCGATGTGAAAATATCTGTGTATATCTAATATACGTATTTTTCATTTTACATAGACCTAAATTTGTTAGTCCAAATTTTCAGGCAACAGAACCTCCAATAGTTCCTTCCCCCAGGAGAGCTCTCCCTGTTGACTGGCACTAATTATTATAATCATCCCACATAAAAGGCACGACATTGCTGCCATTATGTTTCCTCCTTGTCACAAGCAGATCCCGATTTTAGAACTGAGTATACAACAGAAAACTGTCTCGGGGAAGCTCATAAAACTTCAGCAAACAAAAGTGATTTGCTTTTTCCTATTTCTACAGATATTATAAGGCATTTTAAAGAATGAATTTTCCCAGTTCTAGAGTCTAGAAATGTAAACGGAAAAATCTCACTTGCCCATAAGAAGTATTTATCTTCAAAGCTGAAGGATGGCTTCATGGCCATCTAAAAGAGAATTTCTATAGGCACATAAATTCTAACTTCATATATCCTAAACCCTCACCCTCAGAAATCCATTCAGGTCATAACTGAGTTTAGGAAATTGTGTAGGAAACTGATAATGCTGTCTTTGCAATATTCAGCCCTGCTTTCTAGGACTTTTCCTCATTTCAAGGCACCAATTTCCTATGTAACTAAGAATTCACTGCCCAAAACTTCTCTCCTCCAATCCCAACAGCTATACCTGTGTAGGGTTTCTTATAATTGTGGAGGGAGTGGGAATAACTCTTAACAGATAGTCAAAAAACAAATTTTATTAGCCAGGTAACCCTGAAGATGTTACTTTGCTTCTTAGATTCTTAACCTATGAAACATAGGTAAGACTGACTTGGTTATTACGAGGGTTTGTACAGTGATCTCTATGATAAAGTATTACAAACAGTGAAGTAGTATGACATTATGTTAGTCATGTATACACCAGTGCAGGTTTAAATTAGTGCACTATCTCTGCACATTGAGTACTTTCTCTAATTATCAAGGTCCAGATTTTTCTTAAAGGGTCAGAAACTAACAGGGCAGTTTGGGGGCTCAGAGAGCCTTTCCCTTTGCCACAGAAATTGGCAGCTGCCTTCTGCATCTGGACTGCTGACACTGTCGCTAAGCCAACTCCAGTATAAAGAAATCCAAAGGGCAGGATGTTTTTCAGTGTTAAGCTGATGAATCTTGATGTTTACACTGTTACCTAGAACCCAGAGCTACTTGCTCGAAATCATGGAGTTGTCTAGGGATCACCATAGTTACCCCATGAAATAGCACATGAAATAGCCAGAAATTTTCAACCACAAGTAGAGAAGCCCAACTTAAACTGACTCAAGCACACAGAAATGTATTAGCCAAGACATAAACTGGCTTCAAGCATGGAGGTGCCCATGTACTCAAATGATGTCAGAAACCTGCCTTTTTCCATCTCTTGTTTAGTTTGCCTCTGTGTTGGCTTCTTTCTCAGGAATGGTCTCCCCATGTGGTAAAATGATGGCCAAGCTTTCATCCCTCGAGATCGGCCACCCCAGCGGAACGAGCACTTTCATTTTCCAGCAGTTTCCAAAAAATCCCCAGGGAGAATGCACATTAAAAAGGTTTGAAAGGTCTGGCTTGGATTTGAGGCAAAATGGAATTTAAAACAGAGAACAGTTGTTATGAGAAGGATGAAGAGTGGGTACTAGTCAGGCAAAAACAACAGATGTCCACCACGTCCCTCAGTCTCCATCATTCAAAACATCCTGGGCACAGACCACTGAAGTTTTATCCCTCCAGGGCCCACTTTGTATTTGTTTTCAAAAATCATATCTGATGGCCAAGTATACAATTACTTTTATAGTCAATTCAGAGGACTATATTAAACAATTTATACAGCAGCAGTGCTGTGTGTCACGAATAGAAGAAACAAACCCTACAGACAGAATCTGACCTTGCCAGATCCCACAGGAAAAGAAACCCGCTTTATGTACAGCTAACGTTGAGCTGCCTGAGAATAATGCGTCCTACAACTGCATGTGAGCTGTGCTAAATGCCAGTTCTACAGAAATCAGTGTGATATTTCTCCTAGAGATGAAACTAACAATTATTTTCAAATTTAGTGCTAGTTAAAACTGATTGTTATAGAACAATTTCTCTGTACAGTTTTGGAAAGAAATGTGTGTTTTCTTTGTAAAAAAATCATACTACATAAAGCCAGAGTGTTTTCTACATTTTAAAGTACTCTTCTGTGGGGAAATAACTTTCTAGAACTTTGGGAAATGCAGATTGATATAAAATCCCCATGGTAACACTTGCAAGTTGTATGACCTTGGCAAAATTTCTCAACCACCGAGGCCTCGAGGCCTCGGTGGTCTTATCTGCAAAACAGGAACACCATCTAATTGTTTGAAAGCAGAAGAATAAACGCAGAAGAGATTTGGGCATTTTCAATATGAGCAAAACAGAAAGATATAAAATGCAAAATAAAGCTAAAGGCATAAAAATATCTATATACTCAATGAAAAATCTGATAAAATGAGATAACAGTCCCCATAAATATTAAAACATAAGATTATAGAGAAATATTGACTTGATCATTCTTACCTAAATGTTTTAGAATAAAGAATAAGTATTGTCTACAAATCAATGAGTCATCACAACGGGTTAGATTGCAAATATTGTTTAGAATTTTTTTTCTATAAATAGAATAAGAGAAATATATGGACCAAAGTCAAGAATATTAGGCCTTAGTCTTGGTTTTCTCTCCAACTTTTTAGAAAAAAACTTGGAGGAGCGCCTGGGTGGCTCAGTCGTTAAACGTCTGCCTTTGGCTCAGGTCATGATCCCAAGGTCCTGGGATCAAGTCCTCCCCCCACACTTGGGCTCACTGCTCAGCAAGAAGCCTGCTTCTCCCTCTCCCACTCCCCCTGCTTACGTTCCCTCTCTCGCTGGCTGTCTCTCTGTCAAATAAGTAAAATCTTAAAAAAAAAAAAAAAAAAATCTTGGAAAAGTAATTTCCACTCTTTTTGCCACTAAGGACAGTACTTCCTGTGTTCTCAAATTCAGACAACAGGAAAATTAGTGGTAATTATATAAAATTCTAAACGCTAAACATAAAGGAAAAATCAATTAAAAACACAAGGCAATTTTTTTCGGAGAGGGGCAGTGTTTTCTTTAGAAGTCTATTTTTCGTTAGTTCCATGAGTCTTGCCACACTAGAGATTTTGTATTCAAGCTTTCCTTTCAGTCCATGCCTTGCCTTCTGCTTGGAGTTCATTTATATTAAATCTAGCAAAGTGGCTAAGGACAGACTCTAGTATCAGGTAAGCCTGAATTTCAATGCTAACGACATCACTTCTTAAGTGTGAGGCTCTAGATAGATTAAATAACCATTCTACTTCTGCTTCCTCATCTGGGAAAGGAGGATAATATTTTTATCTATTCCACAGAATTCTTACAGGAGTAAAATAAGGTAACATATATAAAGAGATTTTCAGAGAGATTCCCATAAAGTAAGCCCATGATAAATGGTATATGTTATACTATGGATATTATTCCTATTTATGAGAATAAGCATTATTTCAGTGCTTAGCTGAGAGAGTAAGTTCAAGAAATCCATCGCATGTAAAAACGCGTTTAGTAGCAGAGGCGGTCGCTAAGTAGATGCAGATTTATGCAACACGGAATAAAGATAGTGAATCTTAACCTTCCCTTCAAGGTGCAAGCTGCTCATGGATAAAATGTACATTTTTCTTCTATCAAGGAAAACAAGGTCACATTCATTAACCACACTGAAAAGCAAGAAAAATCACTGAGATTTTGCTCCTCCCAGCAAACACAGGTCCCATCAGTGAGTAATGCTGGAAGGACCGACAGCCGTTTCTGTGATGAAACGGCTTCAGATCTTCTCTCCTGCCTGTTTCAGTGCACTTCTTTGAACTCTCTACCTTGTGAAGGTCCTTGTTAGAGGGCGTACCACACAATATTGCAATGTGTTTGGTTTCCTGTCTCCCCTATTTGACAGAGAACCCTTTTTTTTTTTTTTTAAGATTTCATTATTTATTTGACAGAGAGAGACAGCCAGCGAGAGAGGGAACACAAGCAGGGGGAGTGGGAGAGGAAGAAGCAGGCTCCTAGCGGAGGAGCCCGATGTGGGGCTCGATCCCAGGACTCTGGGAGCACGCCCTGAGCTGAAGGCAGACGCTTAACGACTGAGCCACCCAGGCGCCCCTGACAGAGAACACTTTTAAAGATGTCTGAATGGGAGTCATCTTGCATTTCCAGAGCTTACATGCTCCCTGTCAAATCATAGGCATGCGATAAAAGTTTATCAAATTTAATTTAACTTGTACAGAGAATTTTCAAAGCTCCTTTAACTTATGTATGAATGATTTCTTTCTTTGGAAACATAACATCTTAGCCATTATTGCAACCAGGTATACTCCTGCTTAAGGTGTTAAATGACAAAAGCAATCAGTCTCCTACATGAAGCACATAAACATAGGTGAAAAACACTGATTTTAAAATTCCTCAATTTTTTTAAATAGTTTTCAGGCCATGTCATTCAAAAATGCATAAAACTAATTCTATTGCTTTACTGAAACTCAAAACAGTAGGATTTTAAATAGCATGCGAGTCGTTTGTATTAGTAAATTAGTTATCGTTTCGCATTTCAGTGAATCTCATGAGCCATCTTTTAGATCTTACCTGACACATCGGTAATCAGCTTACGGATGCATCCATCTAGATTTCTCTTTGATTTTAATATTGTGTATTAAAATATTAAAATACAGTCCTTAGTATATATATTTCTTAATGTGGGTTTAAAATTTTAATTTCAAAATATTTCTTAGCTTAGATGCAGAAATACTCACATGAAACATGTCCTCTAAAAATTTAACTAGGCTACACTACTGTGTGATCTCTCTTCGTTAAGCTTCGAAGATTCAGGGAGAAATATTTTGTGACTATTCACATCTGACACTGTCCTGGGATTTCCCACTTGAACTATTTTCATCACATTTTCTAAATTCTAATAAATGAAATAAAAATGTATATCTCTTTAAGCTAATGAAAAGTTAAAGCTTAAGCATTTAAGTATGACTTTTCTTTCAACTTCAAAATAGCTCTTTTCTTCTTTGTAAAGTGCAACCTTTCTTTTCCTAATTTTAAGTATTAGTCATTTTTAATATTTTATAGTTTTGAAAGCATCTAACATTTTAACCCATTCTGTGTCATTTCAGAACTAATGTGCTTCCTCTATGGTTGCTATAAGGGGAAAGAAATAAGCCAAGGAAACAGAAAACCTGAGTTCTTTCCCCAGCCTCACTTTTGTGGCTAGATCACAGCTTGCCTGGTCTTGGTACAGATTTGCCCACCCTCTGCTCCTCACCACTGCAGCTCCCACCTTCTCAAGGACTCCAGTGATCTTTCTTTGGGACCATTCAGGATCAACTTACAGGGCAATAATAACAGCCAATCATAGTAGATGCCCAGAGTCACATTCTTGTGGAAGCTGTCATACATTTTCTTTACGCCAAATGTCTAATTTCAACTAACTTATTTGCTGCACTTCCCAAGTAGCCATAATATGCCAGCGCCATATTTAAAACCCTATGAATTTCAACAAGACCCACTCAGAATTTACTAAGGGAAAGGTAACAAAATCTATAAGAAAAAAACATTTGAACAAGAGTCGGTCAAATTGTAATTCATACACACTTGTCATGGACCTTGGAAATCAAAGGGGCTCCAAGCTTCAGCTCATGCTTATGGGGTTCTAGTCTGCTTGACTGGCATATTCCCCTTCTGACTGCTGGTCCTACACATTCCAGCCTTGCTTAGCTAAGGACCCACCGTTACTTTGCCCAGTTCTTTGTTAATCTGTAACAACAATTATAGCTCTATTGTTCTATAACACACTGTGGCTACAAAGATTTGATGAATCAACACATTCATGTTACCAATATCTACATTTTTTAAAAAGTTCCCTAGGGGAAAATATTATAAATAATGCATTATTACATTATTTCACACACCTGATAATTAAAAAAATAATAATGAACCAGATGTGTTGAGCAGATACTAACTTTCTTGGATTTTACATTCTTAGGTTCAACTATTTGCAACTGTCTGTGCTTTAAGACCCAAGAGCTATAGTAATTTATAATTTTGTGGAAGCATATATTTAACCACATTACTGACAAGTCTGTCCAAACAGAAACTAGTGAATCGACCAAGTAAACAAAAATCACATGGTAAAACATCTTCATCATGGTCTATTTGTAAGAAAATAATAATAATATGGGCTGAACTATTTGGTGACAGTATTCATAACGTTGAGATATCTTAAAATATCTTATAATTTATCCCTTTCAAATGTTGAACATATAAATGTTCTTCAGGTTTTATTTGTGGTTTTTTTGGTTTTTTTTTTTTTTTTTTTCTGTTTTTAGAGAGGGAACACAAGCAGGGGGAGTGGGAGAGGAAGAAACAGGCTCATAGCGGAGGAGCCTGATGTGGGGCTCGATCCCGTAACGCCAGGATCACGCCCTGAGCCGAAGGCAGACGCTTAACCGCTGTGCCACCCAGGCGCCCCCAGGTTTTATTTGTAATGTGTTGGTTTATAATTGGTTTTGTTAAGAGCTACATTTTGTTAATGGGATATAACATGACTATCTTTTGATAATGAACGTTTTAAATCATTCAAGTGATTATGAGCATTTGATGGACACTTTTCTTCATCATCCCCAATTTGTCAACACCTTGCCTGATTTGGAAACCTAGAGAAATAATTTCCATTCTTTTCTTTTTTTTTTTTTTTTCTTTTTTTTTTTTTTGCTTCTTCATCAATTTATTTTAACTACATCACGTTTTTAGTTTCCTGACTTACAAGCTGAAAATCTTACATTATGGATGAAATATGTCTGTAGTAGGATTGGGGGAGGGAGACAGAAAAGCAGGTGGGGAGGCAGGAGACAGATTTAAAAAGAGAGGACAGATGTACCCATCCGTTTCTTTCCACAGTGGGGAAAAAAACACAGCTTTTTCTTCCAATAGATACTAATACTTTTTGTTTTCATTTATTTTCTTCTTCATACAATAAGTCAGCAGTGTCATTTTTCTAACATTCTGCACATGATGCTGTTAAACCAGTACAATGGCTTCTCCTATTACTTTCTGGGAAGTTGGAGGGAGAAAGTATCACCTAATAGAAACAGGACCAAGGTCTGAAATCCCAATGCCTAGTCTCAGCTCCGCCTCTCGCTAACAAAATGATGACCAGCTGAGCCTGTTTTCTCACCCCAAGTGCTTATCACAAAAGATTTTCAGGATGGTGAAAGAAAATAAACCATACAAATTTACAGAACCAATAGAAAATTCTTACAAATAAGTGTTAAATGAAATTTTGTTATTTCTTTCTCCGTGTTTCATAGACACTAAGAACCATTTTTAAGACATAATTTCTATCTTTGTCTTTCTCCACTTCCCCCTCCCCCGGTTTCATATTGAGATGTCTCACCAAAAACAAAAAAAACAAAAAACCTCTTTGTTCTCACACAGTGGCAACTCACTGCTGTTTAGAGTTTCCAACTCTGTTTTTGACAGAGTCCTAGCATGCACAATACACTGATGGCTTCTTTCTTGCCAATCCAAAGGCCTCTTTAAAATTCTTATCTTTCTTGACCTCTCCGTAGGATTCGACACTGATAACCTGCTGCTATTCGTGAGATGTTTTATTCCTGTGGCTTCTACAATAGCATTTCTTCCTTATATTTCCTGCTCTAGCTCTGGCTGCCTCTTTCTTTTTTAACAGCTCCTCTTCCTACGCTTACCACCCAAGTCATGGGTTCTCTGTGGTTTGTTCAATCTCCTCTCTTCACTCATCTATTTGACACACATTGTTTTTTTCCTTTTTGAGATTTTTTAAAGGATATACAATATTTTTCCCTTTTTCCCCCCAGCTTTACTGAGGTATAATTGACAAATAAAATGGTATATATTTTAAATGTACAATGTGATGACTTGATGTACACGCATGTTGCAAAAGGGCTCCGACAATCAACACATCCATTACCTCCCAATTATTTTTGTCTTTATTTTTGTGGTGAGAATGCTTAAGATTTAATCTCTTAAAAATTCCAAGTATACAATACAGTATTATGAACTACAGTCACCATGCTATACATTAGATCCTAAGGATTTATTCATCTTATAACTAAGGTTTTTAGGCTTTGACTTACTTCCCTCCATTTCCCCCATACCCAACTCCTAGCAACCACCATTCTATTCTTTGTTTCTATGAGTTTGCCTTTTTTTCTTAAAGATACCATGCAGTATTTGTCAATCTTTGTCCAGATTATTTTACTTAGCACAATGCCTTTCAGGTTTATCCATGTTGTCTCAAATGGCAGGATTTCCTTTATATATATTATATATGTGTGTGCTTTTTTTTTTCACATACGATAGATTTTTCACATTTTCTTTATCCTTTCATCCACTGACAGTTACCTAGGTTGTTTCGGTATCTTAGCTACTATGAATAATGCTCAGTGAACTTGAGAGTGCAGATATCTATTTGAGACACTGATTTCACATTCTTTAGATATATAACCGAAAGTAGGAAAGCTGGATCAGATGATAGCTCTATTTTTTTTAATTCTGAGGAAGTTCCAAACCGTTTTTGCATGATGGCTGTACCAGTTTAACATGTCCACCAACAATATAAAAGGGTTGT
Organism: Ursus arctos; assembly: GCF_023065955.2. Lineage (NCBI taxonomy): Eukaryota > Metazoa > Chordata > Mammalia > Carnivora > Ursidae > Ursus > Ursus arctos. The sequence goes on from NW_026622875.1 coordinate 4,165,419, forward strand.
GCTTCCTCCACAACCTTGGCGACATTCATTTGTTATCTCTCCTTTGTTTTTTGTTTTTGTTTTGTTTTTGTTTTGTTAACAGCAATCCTGTCAGGTACGAGCTGATATCTCATCATAGTTTTGATTTGCATTTCCCTGATGAATAGTGATGTTTAGCACCTTTTTGTGTACTTGCTGGCCATTTGTATGTGCTTGGAAAAATGTCTTTTTGGGCTCTTTACCCATTTTATATTGAATTAGTTACTGTTTGCTACTGATTTGTACATGTTTCATATATTTTTTAGTATCAGTCTCTGATCATATATATGGTTTGCAAATATTCTCTCCCATTCCACAGGCTGTTTTTCCATTTTGTTGATTGTTTCTTTTGCTGTGCAAATTTTTACTTTGTTGTCATCTCACTTGTTTATTTTTCCTTTATCATTTGTGCTTCTGGTGTCATTTCCAAAAAACCTTGTCAAAACCAGTATCAAGGAGATTTTTCCCTGTGTTTTCTTCTCTTAAGGTTTCAGGTATTATACTTAATTCTGTAATACATTTTGGAATTAATTTTTGTCAGTGGTGTGAGACAGGGGTCCAGTTTCATTCTTTCGCATATAAACATCCAATTTTCCTAATACCATTTATTGCAGAGACTATCAATTCTCCATGTGCATTCTTTGTGTCCTTGTCAAAGATTAATTGACCACATATATGTGCAGTCTTTTCTGAGCTCGCTATTCTGCTCCATTTATCCACGTGTCTGATTCTATGCCAGTGCCATACTATTTTTGATTACTATGGCTTTGTAGTATTGTTCGAAAAAACTTCAGCTTTGCTCCTCCTTCTCAAGTTTGCTTTGGCTAGTCACACTACCTAAAGGTCATCTCACGTTCCTCTCCCTACTGGCCAATCAACCATCAGTATTTTATACCCACAACAAACTCAGTATTCAAAACTTACGTTTCTCATGTTTTCCTGGTAACACTACTCATCAATCATCTTCTCTCAGACTAAATGTCTATGTTTTTTGTCAGGGTGCTGTGAACATCTCTCACAAGCTTACATTCCATATCTCTATTTTGAGTTTGCCATCATTTCTAAAGCAATTATTCATTCACTGACTCATTTTTTATTTTCTCTTAGATATTTTCTTCCTTGTAGTTTTTTTTTCCTGTCTCTTCCATGAGCCTGTTCCCTTTGTCTATCCAGCCTGTTTTCCCGTTATATCTATTTTACCACTTCATAAAATATATTTTTACTTCATTTTCTTAAGGGTACAAACTCACTCTGAAATTTACTCATGTTTCCCGTAGTTAAAAAAAAAAAAAAAAAAAAAAAAACCTCAAATTATGCTCTTCTTCTCCCTCATGAATGCTATGTCTATTTCCCTTTGTTGCCGCAACTTTGAGTAGGCTCCATGTAGGAGGAAACTGTTATTCATTCTTGAATAAGAATTTATTCAGAGCTGGCACTTGCCCAAAACTAGTGTGGGTGGATTATCACTGACTCCCTTCATTGTTCACTTAAACTCATTGGAAGTTTTTCTCAGATCTAAAGCAGAGGCAATTTAAATTTCTGTAATAGCAAGGCTGGAAATGCAGTATCCTGTGGGGAGTGGGGAATGGGCTGCCACCACGAAGATTTTTGTATTAGTCTCCTCTGAAAAGTTTCTATTTTCCCCTGAGTTTGATTAAATTGCTTGGGCAGAAGGGTGGCCTTTCTCAGCCAGTTTGGCCCAGCTTCTATTCCAAAAACCTACGATGGCAATACCCAACTTCTTTTCTGATACTACTTCTGACATTAAGAACAATTCTGCCTGCTGCTGAAGGATAAAGCTACTTTGGCGGGGGAGGCTCTGCAGATTTTCTATTCATGCAGCCAATAGTGACCCTTGGGCACTTCATCCTAGAACAATAACTTTATACTGAAAAAAAGGGATATCCTGTATATCCCTTAGCACAAAGTCCCATAGCACAAAGCTCTAAATATTTGGTGGCATTTAAATGCACACTGTTCCCTAAAATTCCTACCCTCTGTTAAAACAGATGGGTGGACAGAATTATACTGCTTTTTTCTGAACATTCTCCAACCTATATGCCCATTCTCTAACCTGTACACCCTCTCATATAATGTAAGGGACTTTTATAAAGATAGTTGAATCTAAGTGTCTCACTTACTCTCCTCTCCAATAAACCCAAATAGAGAGATACAAGGGATGGGAAAATGTGCTAAAAATAGTAAAAGTGCCCTTATATACAACGAATGCTGCAATGGGCACTACACAATGAGAACCAAGCTGTCCCTTTAAATAAATGCCAACATCACTGAAAACATGTCCAATCCACAGAATTTCTCTACCCAATGCAAACCACCAAATAAAAAAATGCATTGTTTAATTCAATATGAGCTTACTTTCTAATGTGTTTAATTTTAATAGGATCACAATCAACTAGAAACAAAACTCTCTAAGTGATTTTCCATGTTTGTTTTTTTAAGATTTTATTCTTTTATTTGACAGAGAGAGAGAGAGCACAAGCAGGTGGAGCAGCAGAGGGAGAGGCAGAAGTAGGCTCCCCACTGAGCTGGGAGCCTGATGCAGACTCCATCCCAGGACCCTGGGATCATGACCTGAGCTGAAGACAGATTCTTAACCGACTGAGCCACCCAGACGCCCCTGTGATTTTCCATGTTTTAAGAAATTTCTCACTCTTAATCACTGATAGATAGTTCATGTGTTAAAAAGATTTTTTTGTTTATATATTTCAAGATGGAAAATACCTGGCAATATTTCAGAGATAATAATGTATGATTGCTGAGAAAGTGGGAGGGAATATGAATAAGAGCACAGATAGAAAAGCTCTTGTTAACAGATAAGGAAGGAATTTAAGCATGAGTGTGGTCACACATAATTCTAATATTTGGTAGCTGGAAGTTGATGACGTTCTAGATCAGAATCTCAAACTTTTGTTTTTTCCTTAAGATTTTATTTATTTATTTATTTATCCAGAATCTCAAACTTGGTTGCAACTTGGGAATCAAAGCAAGTTTTAAAATCTACACCTATCTCAGATGTGCTGATTTATTTTTTCTGGAACATGGTGACTTTGGAATATTTTTAATTTCCTCAGGTGATTCTAATGTGCCACAGGGTTGAAAACCACTCTTTTAGGAGGTATTATAAGAAAGATGACTGTCAAAAAAAAAAGGGGGGGGAACAGAAAAGAGATCGTGAAGAAGCTTTCAAATAAGCTAAGCAGAATGTTAGAAAGTGAGTTTCTACCCAGAGATAACAGAGATCAGGCGGTAGTGTAAGCTCAGCTGAGAAGGGGACTGACTTTGTAGTTGCGTCCATCTTGAGTCTTTCCCAAAACGGTCACCTACAATCTTGGAACTCAAACGTTCTTCTATGATCTCACCTGGGAACTTGTTAAAAAATACAGAAACTCAGGCTCACCCCAGATCTCTGGAATCAGACTTCGCATTTTAGCAAGAACCCCAGGTATTTTGAACTCAGATATAAAAACAGTATTTCGCACTGAGTTCCTCAAGTGCCCACTTCTTTCTTCTGAGAGAGTAAAACAAGAGGACAGGAAGCTAAGGAATTCGGGGTGTTATCGCAAGGGAACTGATCGACATTCCGAACATGAGCTGGGTAGGTGCAGGAGTACAGATGATTAGAGAGAAACAATCAGCATCAATGTGCTGGAGAGTTGATATGGTTAAAGTTCAGGGAGGGCTGGAGGACTCTTCCAGGTGTTCTGACTAAATAAGCGGAGTTAAAAATCACTGGAACATGGGAAGGTCTGGCTTTCACTTTAGGAGTCAGCTAAGGAAAACAGAGATAAGGGGCCACATGGTTGTCCTGACAGGTTCTTGCGCATGCAAGCTTGATAGTCTGGTAGCTTTGGTGCAGAGCCCAGTATTCTCTTTGGGTTTTAGTAATTTAGTGCCTATGGCAAGTACAACATCTGGTAGTCAAGAAAAACTGAAAAGGAGGAATTAGATCTTCATGGATGTGTGTGCATGCCAGTATGTGAGCATGTGGTATGTATATATTGGGCAGAAACAGTCAAAAACAGACTACAGGGCAGAAACAAATCTTTCATAAACTGAAACTCTGTTTTTATGGAAGTCAGCAATCTTAGCACACAGGTTTAAGGTAGACTCATGTTTTTCTGGGCCTGTGTAATTTCAGGTGCTGGTGAACCAAGGATTACTTCATGGGTCTGATCCCCAGGTCCTTGATGTTGAAAATACTCGCTGGGGAGCAATAAGTAATGAAATTGAGCTTGTTTGGTGTTAATGTTCCTAGGAACAGAAAACACAGCTCCTTTAGGGATGAGTGGGCAATCCTATGGACAATGCTTGTTTCATCTGTGGAATTACTCATGTGGAATTACTATATTGACACTAGGAGAATGTGGTATAGGAAGAGTAATACTGTAGATTTTAACAAGACAACCCGTGTAGGTTATAATAAAAAGGGAACCAAATAGATGTTCCATTCTCTAGTCTTTATCTTGCATGATGTCATGATATTTCTTGCTTATTGTTTTTGCAATTCCTCTGTTAGAGAACAGAAGCAGCCCACACATAGTACCCTAATGTGAATGATAAAGTCATAACTGGGTGTCATGGCTGTCCATCATTTGGGGTATTATAGGGTGAGGAAGGACTAAGTCATATTTACACATCCTTGACCATGGACTCTCCTCTTAAAAGATATAATGGAACTAAAGATAGAAGAAAACATTCCTAATTTTCTCCACAACCTTTTAAAGAGTTCCATGGTAGAAGAGAAACTTCTAAGAAGAAACTGTAATCAAAGTGTCTTTCTACTTAATGTAACCTTTAGTCAAAAATACACAAACATTTTGATGTGGTCCCAATAATTTATTTTTGCTTTTGTTTCCCTTGCCTCTGGAGACATATCTAGAAAGGAGCTGCTACAGCCGATGTCAAAGAAGTGCTGCCTATGTTCTGCTCTAGGATTTTAATGGTTTCATTTAGGTCTTTCATCCATTTTGAATTTATTTTTGTGTATGGTGTAAGAAAGTGGTCCAGTTTCAAACTGAGGGCTTCAGAGGGGAGGGGGTGGGGGAATGGGATAGGCCGGTGATGGGTAGTAAGGAGGGCACGTATTACATGGTGCACTGGGTGTTATATGCAACTAATGAATCATCGAACTTTACATCAGAAACCAGGGATGTACTGTATGGTGACTAACATAATATGATAAAAAAAAATTAAAAAAAAAAAGAAAGTGGTCCAGTTTCATTCTTTTGCATGTTGCTGTGCAGATTTCCTAACACCATTTGTTGAAGAGACTGTCCTTTGCCCGTTGGATATTCTTTCTTGCTTTGTCAAAGATTAATTGTCTATACAATTGTGGGTTCATTTCCGGGTTTTTTTATTCTGTTCCACTGATCAATGTGTCTATTTTTAAGTCAGTACTATACTGTTTTGATCACTACAGCTTTACAATATAACTTGAAGTCCAGAATTGTGATGCCTCCAGCTTTGTTTTTCTTTTTCAAAGTTGCTTTGGTATCAAAATAAGAACCTTCTGCATAGCAAAGGCAACCTATGGAATGGGAGAAGATATTTGCGAATGACATTCTTCAAATATATGATTAAGAGTTAGTATCTAAAATATATAAAGAATTATAAAACTCAACACCCAAAAAACAAATAATCCAATAAAAAAATGGGCAGAACACATAAGTAGACATTTTTCTAAAGAAGACATCTGGATGGCCAACAGACACATGAAAAGATGCTCATTATCACTGATCATCAGGGAAATAAACATCAAAACCACAATGAGATGTCACCTCACACCTGTCACAATGGCTAAAGTCAACAACACAAGAAACAACAGGTGTTAGTATGTGGGGGAAGGGGAACCCTCCTGCACTGTTGGTGGGAATGCAAACTGGTATAGCCACTCTAGAGAACAGTATGGAGGTTCCTCAAAAAAGCCAAAGATCCAGCAATTGCACTACTAGATATTTACCCAAAGAACACAAAAATACTAATTCAAAGGGATACATGCACCCCAATGTTTATAGCAGCATTACCTACAATAGCCAAACTATGGAAACAGCTCATTGACTGATGAATCAATAAAGAAGAATTTACACACACACACACACACACACACACACACACACACACACGAATATTACTCATCCATAAAAAAGAATGAAATCTTACCATTTGCAGTGAAATGGATGGAGCTAGAGAGTATAATGATAAGCGAAATAAGTCAATCAGAGTAAGACAAGTACCACATGATTTCACCAATATGTGGAATTTAAGAAACAAAACAAATGAGCACAGGGAAAAAAGAGAAAGAGGCAAACCAAGAAACAGACTCTTCACTACAGAGAACAAACTGCTGGTTACCAAAGAGGAGGTGGGCAGGGGGGATGGGTTAAATAGGTGGTAGGGATTAAGGAGCGCAATTGTTGTGATGTATGAAGTGCTGAATCACTAAACTGTACACCTGAAACTAATATTACACTGTATGTTAACTGGAATTTAAATAAAAACCTAAAATTAAATTACAGAAAAAAATAAAATACACATATACACAGAGGCATCTGTATACATGTATATGAGGAAAACAGATAAAGAAAATCTGATTCATAGGCCTGCCTTGAACTTCTGAATGCTTCACTTACTAACATAATAACCTATATATTTTTGAGGTTTTGTATCTAAATTCATCTAAAACAGCTTTTTTCTTGATGACTATAAACAAAAAGAAAAGGTACATGATCTGCCAAAGGTGCTTTTCTTAGAAGGGGCTAGTAGGTTTGGGTTATAACTGTAGCTGTTTGATTATTTCAACAACTTGATTGCAAGATAATTCATGCACATACAGTTCATCAGATTAAATGGCACAACTCAATGGTTTTCAATGTAGTCACAGAATGATGCAAACATCACTACAATTTTAGAACATTTTTATAATTCCAAAAAGAAACCTCATACAGATTAGCATACACTTCCCATTTTCCCAAACTCCACCCCCACCCTCTAGCCCTAAGCAATTCTATAGAATTTTCTACAGATAAGATTGTGTTGTCTGCAAACTGTGTCCTCTGCAAAACTAAAAATCAATTGTCTTATTTCTTCAATTCTAATCTGGTTGTGTTTCACTCCTTTGTCTTGCCTAATTGCCCTAACTGGAACTTTCGGTACAATGTTGAATAAAAGTGGCAAAAGCAGATATCCTTGTCTTGTTCCTGATCTTAGAAATAAGTATTCAGTCTTTTTCACCATTAAGTAGGATATTAACCATGGATTTTTCATAAATATGCCCTACTAGGTTGGGAAGTTCCCTTTCCCTAGTTTCTGTCTTGTCTTTTTTTTTTTTTTTAATGAAAAGAGTGTTTAATTTTTTCAACTGCTTTTTCTATGTCTCTTGTGATGATCATGTGCTTTGTCTCTTACTGATATGGTGTACTACACTAATTGATTTTTGGATGCTAATCCACATTGCATTCCTATGATAAATCTCACTTGGTTATATTGTATAATCTTTTTTATATGGGACTAGATTAAGCTTGCTAGTATTTTGTTAAAGACTTATGCATCAATACAGGCACTGTTTGTATGTGTTCTTTCTTTTTTTAAGATTTTACTTATTTATTTGAGAGAGAGAGCACACAAGCGTGCGCAGGATCTGGAGGGAGGGGCAGAGGAAGAGGGAGAAACAGACTCTCTGCTGAGCAGGGAGTCTGATACCAAGACTTGATCCCAGGACCCCAGGATCATGACTCCAGCCTAAGGCAGATGTTTAACCAACTGAGCCACCCAGGTGCCCTGTATGTGTTCTTTCTGTATGGGGATAATTATTTTTTCTCACACTTTTCGTAAAATCCTTTTAAAGACTCACCCCGTTTATAATTATTCATATAAATTTGCTTGAGGTTTCTCCGCATTTCTCGTGAACCATAGTGTAGAAGACATTTATCTCCTTCTCACTCCCAAGTATGATTTAAGTCCTATCAGATCACATCATGACTGCTCTTTTTCTTTATTCTTATACTGGTGCTTGAAAGTTCATCACAACTGCCTTCTTTAGAATTAAGATAAAATCCCCCAAAAAGGAAGTTCCTGCTCCCTGGTATTGGACACTGATTGCTGCTTTCAGAACTGAGTTCCATAGGTTACAGTGATCTTCAGCACGGATGAGGGAAAATAGAGCTAGCAGGACTGCTCCTTTCTCCACCCAGTTCAGAGACTGTATCGTCTCTACAACTTAACACGGCTCACTCCAGGGCTCACGATGACTTCTCTCTCTTAGGAGCTATGCCTAAGGAATATATACCATATCTCCTCATACAAAACTCCTTGGATCAAGGATATTAACTCATAGATTAAAATACAGATCATTTGCCATTACCTAACTATATGGCTTTAGGCAAGTTACTTGTCTGGCATCAGTTTCCTGGGATTACGGTTAAATAAAATATGTGTGTGTGTGTGTGTGTGTGTGTATCAGGTGCCAAGCACTGTGCCAGAAACTTAGTTAGCACGCAATAAATGGCATCCTTTTGTTTCTAAGGTGGGTGAGGATTAATGGTAAATATTTAGCAAAGTACTTAGAACCTATGAAAGACTTGATAACTACCCAAAAGATTTTAGTATTGTTGTTGCTGTGATGATGATGATGATATTGAAGATACTAAATCTAATAACTAGGGTTCAAATACTAGCTCTACTACTTGCTCTCTGTGTGATACTGACCAAGTGTCTGAGTCTTACATTCTTCATCTATAAATGGAGATGATGATGTCTATTTCCCAAGATTACTGAGAAGATCAAATGAAACGATGTTTATGACATCACTGCGTATAGTGTAAAGCCAGGGACCAGTGTTTTTATTGCCATGACTAATGGCATTGTGCCTGCGTACAACTGTTCAGTACGTTTTGAATTGAAATCAAGTGAATTTTAACATATCACTGGGTGGGTGTAGGATAATTGGGTTGCTGTGTGAGAATTTTTCAGATATCAATAATACCTGCTTTAATAGTAAAGTGTTTAAAAGTCAAAATAATCTCTCAGTGCATGGGGCACCTGGGTGGCTCAGTCGTTAAGCGTCTGCCTTCAGCTCAGGGCGTGATCCTGGCCTTATGGGATCGAGCCCCACATCAGGCTCCTCTGCTGGAAACCTGCTTCTTCCTCTCCCACTCCCCCTGCTTGTGCTCCCTCTTTCGCTGGTTGTCTCTCTCTCTGTCAAATAAATAAATAAAATCCTTTAAAAAAAATCTAAAAAATATAAATAAATAAAAAATAATCTCTCAGTGCAATAGCACCTAGAAAAAAAAAAGCATCTAGAAAGTGCTTTTGGACAATAATTTTAAAACCCAAATTTTACATGGAACACTACATGAAAAACTAAGGATGTACTGTATGGTGACTCACATAGCATAATAAAAATTATTTAAAAAAATTTTTTAAAAACCCAAATTTTATCCGGAAGAATCTATATAACAGCTTAAAAAAAGAGAAAGAAAGAAACTTAGGGTAGAGAGCAACAAGCTCCAGCTATTAGGGGAAAGGATAAAGATGGAGTGGATCAGGGTCAGAGAAACAAATGCATTCTGGTTTCTATCCCTCTGCAAAAGGAAATCTTCGTTAAGATGTAGCAGGCAAAATGCCCAACCTAACCCCTAACTAGCATCTTAAATTTTTCTGTAAACAGCAAATCCCAGGGAAGAGGTTCAGACCCATAGCTACCTAATAACTTCTGTACAGTAAAGCAGCAATGCCTTTCTGAAGCAACTTCTAAACAAATAACAAAGACAGAATGAGCCCTGTGTGACCCCAAGCAAATCATTTAACCCCACTGAGCCTCATTTTTTCCATTAGCAAAATAATACTACCCCCTATCCACCTTTAGAACGTTGTCAAGATAAAGGAGTGGATTCTCCAAAGCACAGGGTGTTCCTGAGATTAAACATGCTCTATGAACACAAGATGCAATCACTTAATAATTTACAAGTTCTTGTGTTTTTGTTTTGATTTTGATATTGAGATCTGGAGGGTTATTTTCCAGAAACCTTTTTTTTCCCCTGTTCTATCTTTTCACTTATGTAAGAAAGAGCTGCCTAAGTGAAAGGTCTAGCCACAACTTCAGAGTCAACAGCACACAAAATAGCCTACCTTGGAAAAAATTCTCTGAAATATCTACCATAGCTAGACACTGAAATTTCTTCTTCCTAATATGATAGAGTTATAAGATTTGTGTCCATTCAATAAACAGTTATTGAGCCAAGACTCTGCCCGAAAATGTACAAGCCCTGAGAATATTCAAAAGAGAATGACAGGTCCCACCTTAGGGGCAATCTAATTAGGAAAACAGATGCACAAACCAATGGTTAAAACGTGAAATTGTTGCAACTGACTATTTTCAAGTTGTTATTGGAACGTGACAGTGGAAGTGACTAATTTGTTGTTTGGTTTGTTTTAACTGATAAGAGTCCCATAGATCAATTACAGCTGCTGGAGGCATCTTGGAGCATTTAATGACCAACATCTGGGTAGTGGAAAAAATCAAGAGTATGAGCCTGGGAGTTAGAAGTACTAAGCCCTGGAATCATTTCCACATTTTTTTTTTTTTTTTTTTTTGTAGTTGGATGAGCCTTAATCTCATCATCTACAAAATGAATTGGTTTGCTGGGTGATTGCTAAGATTCTTTCCAGCTTCCACATTATGAACGCTTTCTAATATTATACTTCTTGCAGTGTATATTTTCCTCCATCCCCTCAGTCCTGCATCTTCAAATCATTTGAAGTTAAGAGAACTGTATTATTTATTTTCTTTTATTGTGGAAAACCAATACTATCATTAGGTCATATGAGAAATTCACAGACCACTGTCCAGAAACTGAGATTTCAAACTGACCCTTTGTAACCCAGCAAAAGCCTGCTCACATTTATGCTTTCCTGCTTTCTGGAAGATATGTCAGCCCTGTCAAACGTTTTTATAAGGTTACGAAACAGATTAGTGTATGTGGAATGACAGCGCCAACAACGTTACAGTATGTAAATAAAGGGCCATAACAGAGCTTCCTGAAGGGAAATGGATGAACAAGTTGGCTAAATCAGCTACGAATGAAAAATTGATCAACAAAGTACAAAATAATGAACAGCCCTAGGATATTACCACTGCTTGAGAAACCAGATTATTTTTCATTTCAAAATCTCTGTCGTTAACACTGAAAATACATAGGTTTCTATGATCCTGAAGAATTTTCAGGTCGGGACTCACTAGCAGAGCAGACCTCACAATGAAATAGTTCAGACTTCCAGAAAAGGGCTGGGAAACTGACAAGAAACAAACTGCCTGCTGGGTTGAGAACTGTCAAAACCCCACAAAAAAATGGGTATTTTAAACAAGCCATTAGGCAACGGTGGCAAGGGAAAGGGGGAATACTTGGGTACTTCCCTATCCTGAACTTTAACTCTGGATTTTGAAGGAGTTAAAGGAATCTTTATTTAGAATAATGGTTTAATCAAAGCCCCCATTTCTGTGAGCTCACGTCACTCTTCCTTTGCAGCCAGCTTAGCTTCCTCGCACGCCAGGAACAAAGGCTGTGCTGGCAGAGGAACAGTCCTGACACAGTCTATGTGCTGCTCTTCCAAGGCATCCTGCAAAATCCCACCACCTGTCCGGGGATGCTGGTAACCCCAAGCCCCACATGCCTTCATAAGCCATCAGATAAGGGCACTCCACTCCCATGGGATTCTTCCTCTCATACCATGGAATTATTATGTTGCTTCTGATTTTCCTTTCAAAGGTTTTTAACTGACATTTCAAGTAACATCAGACACAAACTTGGTTTGTCAGCATGGATGTCCTTTGACTCTCCTTTTAAAAGAAAAGCTTAAAGCGCAGTAATTAAAATGCTGATTAACTTTTAAATACTGAAGTGTTTTATTCTGCTTTTGAGAGCTTCATGCTTCAAGCTGTGATTCTTTATATGGGTCTGAGGGGTGTTTCTTCTTATTTTCAAATGTGGAGCCTTAAGAAAAAGGGCAGGCGCAGCTCAATTGAATGCACCAGGGATGTTAGGAACACAAATGAATCCCAGAGAGGAGTGTTAGTTCTGTGGAGCATAAACCTTTGCAAATGCCAATGGCTGGGAGAGATTGGAGCACTGACCTTCAGGGATGGTGAGGGGGAGAATGTATAGGGATGAGACTGGAGAAGCAGGAAAGAGCCAAATCACAGGAATGAGTCTGATTTAATCCCACATAATAGGAAGACAGCCAAGGTTTTTAAGTAGGGGTCTGATGAGATCTGATATGCTTTTTAAAAAGTGTTTTAAAATTGTTAATTACCTATTCATGTGTACATGTCCATCTGACTGCTAGCACACTAAATGATTATGTGCCAGATAATATTCTAAGGGCTCGGCATAGTACCCTATGAGATGGTATGACCGCTATCCCTCTTTACACCATGGAAGCTGAAGGCACAGAAAGTTAAGTAACTTGCCCAAGGTAATACACCTTGTAAGCGGCAGAGCTGTGATTTGTACCCAAGCAGCACAGCAGAAGCACTTGTAATGTGCTAATACTAATGACTAGTTGCTCTACGGGTCCTGATAGTATCCTGCCCACAATGTGAATTGTGTTCCAAAGAATTCGTACAGAACTTACTCCATTTCTTAGTCTTTCAGGTAGACAACATTAAATATGATGAATTCTGCACCTCCTACTATTTCCCATTTCCCCAATAAATGAGAGATATCAGGTATTTGTGGTAAGTATGCTCTAGTGCCTTACACAAATTTTCCTCAGGGTAACGATGATGACAATAACAAGTAACACACATACGGCAAAAAACCTTTACCCTCAAATGTTCCCTTTCACTTTTATGCTTTAATTGATACACAGATACTGCCTGAGGGTACTTCTTTCTTTTCGGCCATTGTCACTATCATATTCTGTCCCGGAAGTAGAAGAGGTATCTACCTGGATCCTTGAAATCACAAATCACTCAGACACAATTTCTTTCCTTCTCCCTCAGATTGCACCTGCTATTCCTCCTGAAATCATCTAGTGACCTTCGGGAGACCCCTTGACTAGTGACTCCATCACTTTTCTAGGGGCACTGGTTCCTTGTCTCCCCTCCTCACCCACATTAGAGTCCATGACTCATCATCATAATCATGCTCTTATTATTTTTTAAAGATTTTATTTATTTATTTGACAGAGAGAGAGAGACAGCCAGCGAGAGAGGGAACACAAGCAGGGGGACTGGGAAGGGAAGAAGCAGGCTCCCAGCAGAAGAGCCTGATGTGGGGCTCGATCCCACAACACCAGGATCACACCATGAGCCGAAGGCAGACGCTTAACAACTGCGCCACCCAGGCGCCCCAATCGTGCTCTTATAAACACTGCATGTGATCCTCCCTCTCTCCATCACTCTTGACTAGCAAAACTGCTAACTAAACTCAACCATTTGCTTTTTCAGTGCCTGATTCTTAAAACTAGAGAAGAGCTCCAGCACTTTGATTTGTGCTTACCAACTTCAGTTGCACTTCTGCCCCCAGTGGGTGCCTGCCCTAAGCCCAGGTAAGTTATTCAGAAAAATTTTAAGATGCCTGGGCCCTTCCCCAGACCAAATAGCCCAACCTCTAGAGTTTAGACAAAGTTGAAAGTGTCTTTAAAGTGCCTGAATGATTCTGCTGTGCAGCCAAAGTTAAATCACTCTTGATTGCCGATCTCACTTCAGATTTCTGCGAGACTCAAAGAGAAGCCATGAGGTAAGAATTCTTTCACTTTTCTACAGCAAATCCACAAAACCCTGCCAATGCTATTTCCATATGATATCCTGAATCTGTCCACATCTCACCCTCTCCACTGCTGCAACCGTGGCCCAAGCCACCATACCTGATCTTTGAAGCTTCTGGTTGCCTCCCAAATTCTCGTCCCTACAAACCATTCTCCACCTAGCATCTATACTCTTTTGTAACGTTAAAAACATTCTATGACTTCTCATCTAAGAATTTAATCCAGGCTCTTTGTCAAGTCCTTCAACATCTGTGTAATTTATCCTGTTTAAGTACAAAATCTCATTCATTGTACGTGTCTTTTCCCTCACGGCATAATTCAAACTCTAGCCTCCTTCATTCCACAAATCAGGACACTTCCACAGCTGCTGCTGAAGGCACAGCCTCTAGCCTACCCTCATCCCTGTCTCCATCTTCAACTTGTAACTCCTACTCACGTTCAGGCCATCCATCCAAATATCTCTATTTCCCAATAAAACTTTGTTTCCTCTTATTTTCCTTCCTTTTTCATGACATCCTGAGTTTTCCTTCTTAATATGTCTCAATTTTTTAACTATGTATATGCCAAGTTTATGTTTAGACATTTAATGGATATAAGGTTAGAAACCACATTGAATTAGTCTCCGCTACATACAAAATGCCTAGCTTGGTGCTTGTCACATGATAGAAAAGCAGTATCTATCTGCTGATCATCTGCTATATTGAAAAAATAATTTGTAATCACCTTGAGTTTGTTTTCTAAGGAATCTTGGGAATTGCTTTCTAATAATTTTTAAAATTAATCCAAAGCAGTAATTTCCTTATTATAATTATACTATTGTCAAATTACACTAAAAGCACTTCAGATTTGATTATATTATCAGTCAGGTCATATGCAGAGTGCTCTTTTTCCCAACAACACATGTGTAATGTTTCCTAATACCCAGATGATAGTCTATTCTGAAATTACAAAACATCCAGGATTAAACAAACATCAGTATGCTTCCAACTGATTAAAAGATTATCTTTATCTGTTATTTTTTACTTTGTCACTTTCACCACATTAAATAAACACTAATTCAATTTTATTCATCACTTCAAAGGACCATCTTCTGGATATACAATTGAGCGTATTTTTTATTTAATTTACTCTTATCTGTGTAATTTCATTCTATCTTCTTTGATTTTTGTCTTTCATTAATTTTCAAGTTGAATGTTGAGCTCATTAATTTCTAGTCATTCTCTTTTCAACTAGAAAAACAAAGACCATATACATAACCCTCTAAATCAGAGATTGGCACACTCTGCCTACAGGCCAAATCCAGCCATGTTCTATGCCCCGAGGGTAAAAATGGTTTTTATATTTCTTAAAGGGTTGTAAGTACAAAATAAAAAAGAATATGTAACAGAGACCATATGTTGTTCACGAACCCTAAAATATTTATTCTCTGGGCCTTATAGAAAAAAATCTAATCCTGATTGAAAGAATGTTTTAGCTGTAGCCTATAATTTTGTTATATAGTATTTCCATTATCATTTCATTGTAAATATTTCTATTTCCCACTCTAATTTCACTTTGATGAAATTATTTAGAGGTATATTTCTTGATATCCTAATAAGTGTCATTTTGTATTTTGTTTCATTGTTGAGGCTAACTTAATTTCTTTTTGGTAAGATGACTTGACATGTATAATACCAAATACTTGATAGAAACCCAGACTTGCTTTATGACTTACCACATGATCAACATTTTTGCATGATCTATGTGTGCTTGAAAAGAATCTTTATTTTTTAAATGTTGGTTGTATGTTTCTAGTCACATCCATTAGATCCAGTTATTTAATCAGTTTGCTCAAATCAACTATTATCTTTATTGACATATTGTTCACTGATCCAGTAACCACTAGAAAAGGTGAGCTTATATCTCTCATAACGCTAGTAAATTTATCAATTTGTCCTTGCACTTCTAATTATTTTTGCTTTATGTATCTTGAAACTATATTATCAGTTGCATACAGTTTAAAATTTCTATATCTCTTGGTGACTTGACTCTTTAACTCATATAGATAAACTTATGATTAGCAATGTTTTTTTACTTCAAAATAATCTTATCTGATATTAGTATACTTACAGCAATATTCATCCAATTAGTATTTTTCTGCTTCATCTTTTTACATTACCTTCAACCTTACTGAATCACTATAAATGGAAGTTAATTGTACTATTAACTATATAAATACATGTAGATCTGACAACCTTTTAACTGGAAGGTGTACTTTGTTTAAACTTATTTTGATTACTAATATATTTGGATTCCTTTCTATCATCTTATTTTGTACCTAGTTTTTCTGCCATTTTTGCTTAATTTTTCCTTTATTTCAAACTTAGTTTTAACTCCCATTCCATTTTTTTCTAGCTCTATTTCCATAGAAATATTCAAATGTATACTTGACAAAATCTACGGTTAATCAATTTATTGATAACAAGAACACCACAGTGCTTAAACTGCAATTATTTTCTTTTTTTTATGACAAATTAACAATAAGTTAGTTTGTCTTGCTTACATTCCTTCAAATTAGACATTAATGCCACACATATTCACATTTTGCTTAATCTAAATGTTGACCATGCCTTCCTGTTCGAGTATTCTTTATATAGTCAATCCTCCTATTTGTAGATTCTATATTTGTGAATTTGCCTACTTACTAAAATGTGTAACCCCAAAATTAGTCATTGTGGCACTTTTGTAGTCATTTGCACACACACACACACACACACACACACACATGCTCAAAACAGAAAAAAAAAAAAAAAAGAGTCATTTAATGCATGCACCCCCAGCTGAAGTTGAACAAGGTGACACTTCGTTCAGTTCTTATTCTATAAACAAGTGTCCCTTTTGCAGTCTATTTAGTGCTGTGTTTTCTCATTTTTGTTGGTGATTTCACTGTTTAGGTAACCCCAAACATAGTGCTGAGGTTCTGCCTAGTGTCCTTAAATACAATGAAGCTGTGGTGTCCATTCCAAAGAAAATATGTATGCTAGATAAGCTTTGCTCAGGCATGAGTTATAGTGCTGTTGGCCGGAAGTTCAATGTTAATGAATCAACAATATATATTAAATAAGGCATCTTTAAATATAAACACTCATAAAGCAGTCATAAAACTTATAAATTGATTGGCTGGTAAAAAATGTTATGACCAGATACTCAGAAACACGACTCTATTTCCACTAGGAGAAATAGTTCAGTATTTGCTAATTCAGTGTTCACAGCAACTTAGTAGAACATAACTGCAACAAATAATAAGAATTAACTATATTATGATTTTTCCTTCCTCTGGAATACATTCTTTAGAAATATCTTAATGGGGATCTATTGGTTGTAAATACATTCAGTTTTCATTTCTTTAAGTGTATCTTTATTTTATCTTCATTCTTAAAAGATAATTTTACTAAGTGTAGAATAGTAAACTGACAAGTACTTTTTTTAGCACATTGATAATGCTTTTCCACTGTTTTCTTCTTCCACTATTACTACCGAGAAATCAGTTAGCAGGCTAATTGTTCCTTCTTAAATAATCTATTTTTTCTCTGATTACCTTAAACATTCTCTCTCCTTTGTTTTTCTGATATCTGTTAAGCTTTTTGATTGGTGTTTTTCATCAGTTCTGTAAAGTGTACATTGATTTTTTTCTCCTTTTTGAATATTGTATCTCTTCCATTCTCCCTTTCTAGGGCACTTGAGAGATGTCTTTTGAATCTTCTCAATCTGTCCTCCACATATCTAACATTTTTTTTTTTTTTTACTGTGCTTACCTGTATTTCTTCATATTCGTTTTCAAACTACTACTAGTTTCTTCATCATTGCCACTCTGAATTTTAAATATCCATTTATTTTCTAAATTCAATAATTATGTATACTATTTTCTAATATTGAAGTTTTGATTCTTTTTCTTAAAACTGTCTTCTCAATTTTTATATGTTTGCATTTGGTTCTTCCATGCTTCTGGGTCACATCTGACCTGAGACCAATTGCAACTAAATTTTCAACTCAATTCACAAGGTATGAATCCTTACCTTAGGCTACAAATGCTCTGGAGTGACATTTCCTTCTCTTACTGTACCCTAAGCCAAGAATAATACAGACACAATTCCCTCCATACTCCCTGCAAGGCAACTATCTCTAATTCACCACTTGCTTATTATCTCAGAGGATCATGATTTATGCACTGAAAGGGTGTCTCTAAATCCGTCAGAACTGGAAAAGGTCCTCAATGATCAACAGGATCCTCAGGATATACATTAGACTCAGTACTTTCAGTACTCAGTACTTTTCCGAATTCAAAATTATTTATTTGTATGCTCTCCAAAATACATTTAAAATGTCTTTAAAATATTCCATTTTGGGACTCCTGGGTGGCTCAGTCAGTTAGGCATCTGCCTTTGGCTCAGGTCATGGTCCCAGGGTTCTGGGATTGAGTCCTGCATTGAGCTCCTCGCTCGGCGAGGAGCCTGTTTCTCCTTCTGCCTGCCACTCCCCCTGCTTGTGTTCTTTCTCTCTGACAAATAAATAAATAAATAAAATCTTTTAAAAATAATTAAAATAAAATAAAATATTTCATTTGTACATCTCTTCTGCCATATACCCAAAAAAGGGAAATCTAAATCAATGTTTCTAACAGAATTTTTTAAATACTTGTATTAAGTTTATAGTAAAAAAAAAAAAAAAGGATCAAATTCCTTTGAGCAATTCTTACACTTTTAATATAGCTGCCAAACTAATAAAATAAAAAATAAAAAGTAGGTAGATAATGTACATATTTTAACCTTATTACAATGCAATACTACATCTAGGGCAATGTTGCTACAGTAAGGAAAAAGTGACGCTAAAGAAATATAATGATATGTATGTTATGGATTGAATTGTGTCCCCCCCCAAAAATAATATGTTGAAGTCCTACCCCCCCAATGTGACTATTTTTGAAGATAGGGCCTTTAAGAAGATAATTAAGGTTAAATGAGGTCATTAGGGTGGGGCCCTAATTAATAGGACTGGTGTCCTTCTAAAGAGAGAAAGAGACACCAGGAGAAAGCATACACAGAGGAAAGGCCATGTTGAGGACACAGTGAGAAGGTGGCCCTTTCCAAGCCAGAAAAAAAGAGCCCACCAGATACCAACCCTGCCAGCACCTTAATATTAGACTTCCAGCCTCCAGTACTATAAGAAAATAAATTGCTGTTGTTTAAACCATCCAGTCTGTTGTATTTTGTTATGGTGGCCCTAGCAGACTAATACAATATATGCACATACATTTTAAATCTTAAGTTAAAAAAAAGTGCACATTCATAATAGAAGGATATAGTCGTATTAATATAATGAATGCCTTATAAAATTCAATGGAAGTATTTTCTAAAACAATACAGAGCAAAGCAAAACAAAACAAAACTTTCTGATGTCAGTAAAATTTTACTGACAAGTCAAAAATGTCAATAGTTGATATTCTGCAATATATACTACTTAACATTTTTTTTTATGCTTAGCAATGAAATTTTTCACTGGCAACTCAGCTAGAAAATAATAGATTTTTGTAATAATAAACTAAATTTTTTCAAGCAAGAAAACATATCTAACAAACAATGCTTTTTTAACACTTTGTCAAATACATGAAGAAAGGAAGAGAGGAAGCAAAACTAAGATTATTTTCAAGTGGAAAATGGAAACAAATTTTTAAAATATTTTTAACTCAAAGGACAATGAATTTAAAACATATTGAGAATTGTGAGATGCCATCAAGGCAGTGCTGATAGAAAAATTTATGGACTAAGGTGCGTATACTAAAAAAGAGAGAGAAAAGCTAAAATTCAAAGATCTAAGCTTCCACTTCAAGAAGCTGGAATAAGACAATAAATCAAAACTTAAAAAACAAAAGAAATGGGGGGCGCCTGGGTAGCGCAGTTGTTAGGCGGCTGCCTTTGGCTCAGGGCGTGATCCCAGCATTCTGGGATCGAGTCCCACATCGGGCTCCTCCGCTGGGAGCCTGCTTCTTCCTCTCCCACTCCCCCTGCTTGTGTTTCCTCTCTCTCTGGCTGTCTATCTCTGTCAAATGAATAAATAAAAAATCTTAAAAAAAAAAAAAAGAAATGAAATATATAAAAAAGCAGAAATCAATGAAATCTCTAATAGGTAATGAACATAAAATTAAAAAATTTAAAAACCATATATGCCTCTTTAAAAAGATTAACTCCAGGCCCACATATGTTTATCCATGAATTCTTCCTAACCAATCAAACATAAACCCTTTTATATAATAGAAGGGGAAAAAAAGAAAATTGCCCCAACATTTTGGAAGGAGCTAGCACCATTTTGGCAGCAAAAGCTGACGAGGCCAAAGAAATTAGAATTACAAACTAGTCTCTCTCAAAACACATTTGTAAAACTCGTAAACAAGATATTATTAAATATAACTCACCAATACCTAATAAGGATCATACAATATGACCAAGTGACGTTTATTTCAAGGTTTGGAATTATGATGTTTACAATGTAATTTTTTCTAAAATCTTAGAAATCTCTTTTTTTGAACCAACTTAAACTATACTGATAAAAGCCAAAGAAATTTAAATACCATGGCATAAAAGCATTTCTGAAATACTTTCAAAGTATATTTGTACAAAGGTCTTCAGCCAAAACTTACGCTAACAAGTCATCTCAAATTTAGGTCTAACTTGACTCTGTAGTTGCATTTTATCTCTAGAAGCAAAAGTAGCTAATGTTATTCTCAAGAAGTATTCTATGATTTTTCTTCAATGCATCTTTTCCTATCAATTCAATGATTTACAGATCATCCTTATAAATAAAATTCACAAGTGAACTACATTATTTTAGCCTATTGCAGAAAAGATGTTTGCACTTCCACATTACCTGAGAGCAATATATCCACTTTTTGTCCAGTGTTAGTAAATAGTCAAGATATCATCAACTTCTTATTGTACAGCCAGAATTTCATATCTATCAAAGTGGTAAGACCAAATTTAAACCTGTTATCATCAGGTAGCTTAAACATTCCTGTCACTAGAAATATGCCGAGTTTATATTTCAAGCAAATATGGTATGAAATTAATTTAGCTTTATGCTCAATTTAATTACTTTCAAAAAGGACTACTTCTCTAATAAAAGAAACTTTATCTCTTTTGAGTTAATTAATTGAATGATATATCATATAATCAAATTTTAACATAGTCACTAAAATTTTCTAGTAGGTTATTTCAAATATGAGACTTCAAATCTTATTCAAAGTAATAAATTACAGTTAAGATCGATTTAATACTACATCCTATTAAGGTTTTGAATGAACTATTACTTGCAACTTTGCAACTAACCAACTGAGGGTTTAATGGCCAAATATACTGCTGTTAATCAAGTTTTATTTTCTTTATTGGTCATAATAAAGTATTAAGACTGCCCCTTAAAATGTTCATAAACCTAATTCATATTTTTACTTGAATCATTTGTTCAATCATCTTGGGAAAGTCACAGATACTATAAATAGATTTAAGGATCTTATTTTCCTAGTTACCTAAAAAAATTAAAAGCTTAAAGTTAGGATAATGTACTGTTAAGTAGAAAAATATAATATTTATAATTAAGATACTATATTCTTGAATACCAATAAAAATTTTGGAAAATTATCTGTTAAACACCAAATACCAGTCAATTTTGTATCCAGTTAATTTTGCTCTATGTAGAAGACATAAATCGAGAGATATTTATTTGGAGAGATAAATAAAGAATATATTCTTCAATAGTTCTTAGAGAGCATGAATTTATCCATATGGATGCTGCCATGTAAGATGTCAGAAGATATGATAAAAAAGAAGATTCATGTTAGAGTCAAAGCCATCAAAGGAGAAGGTGGATTACCTGTGAGTTCAGAGGAAAACAGCAACCAGAAGAGCACTGGACTGACAACCAGGTAGCATACATCTGAGAGCAGAAGAGTATAAAGGTGACAACAAGAGCAAGGAGAACATCAAAAGCAGAACCTAATTCAGTGTCTGACAAAGATTACACACTCATTAGTTATTTGTTGAATAAATTTGCTGAATAGATGTTTGCTGAACAAGCAAATCAAAAAATAAGTAGAAAAAAGTATTAACACCGCTTCTGCTTCCTAGTATATCTGGGCATGAGAGAGTAAGATTATACTCAAGAAAAGAAAAGGGGGAAAAAAAGACAAGAAAAAGAAAGGCAGGGAGGAAGGAAAGGAGGGAGAGAGGAAGGAAAAAAAGAAGAGTAAATCCCTCAAAGAAGAGTTTGATATTTATTAAGTCAGGGAAATCATGGCACATTCACAAAAGGGGATATTTAAGAATGAGAGAGGGGATTTTTCAAGAAGTTAAAATAGAGCTACCCTATGACCCAGCAATTGCACTATTAGGTATTTACCCCAAAGATACAAACGTAATGATCCGAAGGGGCACCTGCATCCCAATGTTTATAGCAGCAATGTCCACAAAACAACCAAACTATGGAAAGAGCCGAGATGTCGTTTGACAGATGAATGGATAAAGAAGATGTGAGGTATACACACACACACACACACACACACACACACACAATGGAATATTACTCAGACATCAGAAAGGATGAAATTTTACTATTTACAGTGACATGTATGGAACTGGAGGGTACTATGCTGAGTGAAGTAAGTTAATCAGAGAAAGACAATTACATGGTTTCATTCATATGAGGAATATAAGAAACAGCTCAGAGGATCATAGGGGAAGAAGGGAGGGAAGATGGAATGGGAAGAAATCAGAGAGGGAGGCAGACCATGACTCTTAACTATGGGAAAGAAACTGAGGGTTGCTGGAAGGGAGGTGGGTGGGGAGATGGGGTAATTGGGCAATCTTTAAGGGCATTAAGGAGGGTGTTACATGCAACTGATGAATTAGTGAACTCTACATCTGAAACTAATGATGTACTATATATTGGTAAATTGAATTTAAATTTTAAAAAAATAATGAGAGAGGGGATACAGAACAGCAGGAAAGGAGGCAGATCATCAGTGCCTAGAATAGTGACAAGTTTATAACTGGTGTTCAAAAATGCCTATTAATAGGATTAATGGAATCCAAGAGAAAATGACTATGGAAGCACAAATACATCACTCTTTGGGAAAATATTTCATCCTACATATACCCTTAATACCCTTCAAAAACACTCATCGTTTTAGAATCTACCTTCTCAAGTAGACTGTATGTTTCATGATTAAAGAAAATATGTTTGGTATTTCACCATGCATCCCCAGTACCAACTATGGTGTATGACCTGTGTAGGAATATGTATCAGATATCAATGAAACCAGAGGAAGGGAAAAAGAAAAAAAGGGAGAGAGGAAGGAGGAGAGGGAAAAGGATGGTAATGGGGGAAAATGAGGTTTGAAAATAAAACCAACCACACTATTGCTTAAATTTGATTCCATGAGGTAAATTTCCAAGAAGAACGTAGATGCAAAAACAAAATATTAGCAAACTGAATTCCACAGTACATTAAAAGGATCATACACCATGATCAACTAGGATTTATTCCAGGGACGCAAGGACAGTTGAACATCTGCAAATTAATTGTGATATACGACATCAACAAAATGAGGAATAAAAATCATATGATCATCTCTATGGATGTATAAAAAGCATCTGACAAAATTCAACACTCGTTCATAATAAAAACTCTAAACAAACCGGGTACAGAGGGAACATGCTCCAAAGGTTAAGTCCATATATGAAAAACCCACAGCTAACATCATACTCAGTGCAGGATCAGGAACAAGAAAAGAATGATCACTTTTGCCACTTTTATTTAACATAGTCCTGGAAGTCCTACCCAGAGCAATTAGCCAAGAAAAATAAATAAAAGGCATCCAAGTTGGAAAAGAAGTAAAACTGTCTCTGTTTGCAGATGACATGATATTACACATAGAAAATCCTGAAGACGTTATCAAAAAACTATTAGACCTAAAAAATCAATTCAGTAAAGTTGTAGGATACAAAATCAATTAAAACATCAGACGTGTTTCTATACACTAATAATAATACTATCAGAAAGCAAAATTAAGAAGGCAATCCCATGTACAACTGCATCAAAAAGAATGAAATACCTAGGACTAGATTTAACCAAGGAGGTGAGATCTGTATATTAAAAAGTATAAGACACTGATGAAAAAAATTAAGGAAGACACAATTAAATTCCATGCTCATGAATTGGAAAAATTAATATTGTTAAAATGTCCATATTCCCCACAGTGACCTACTGATTCAATGCAATGCTTATCAAAATTTTGATGACATTTTTCACAAAAATAGGAAAAGCAATACTAAAATTTGGGTAAAACCACAAAAGACCCCCAATAGCCAAAGCAATCATGAGAAAGAAGAAAAAGCTACAAGTATCACACTGCCTATTTCAAACTACACTACAAAGCTATAGTAATCAAAACAGTATGGTATGAGCATTGAAAACAGACACAAATCATTGGAACAAAATTAAGAACTCAGAAATACTCATGCATATGTGGTCACAATTAATTTATGACAAAAAAAGCCAAAAATATATAAGGGGGAAATGAAAGTTTTTACAATAAATGGTGCTGGGAAAACTGGATTATCACATGCAAACTGGACCACTTTTACACCACATGCAAAAATCAACTCAAAGTGGATTAGAGACTTGAATGATGACCTGAAACTGTAAAACTCTGGAATAAAACAAGCCGTAAGCTCCTTAACATCTGTCTTGGCAATGATTTTTTGGGGGCTTAATAACAAAAGCAAAAATAAACAAGTGGGACTAAACCAAGCTTAAAAGCTCTGCAAAGTGAAAGGAACCACCAACAAAATGAAGAGGCAACCTACAGAATGGGGGAAAATGTGTGCAAACCATATGTATGACAAGGAGCTAATAGTCAAACTATATAAGGAATTCACACAACTCAATAGGAAAACAACAGCAAAAATCTGATTGAAAACTGGTCAGAGGGTCTGAATGGATATTTTTCCAAAGAATACATACAGATGGCCAATGGTACATGACAAGATGCTCACCATCATTAATCATCAAGGAAATGCAAACAAAACCACAATGAAATACCATCTCATACCTGTTCGAATGGCACTTATCAAAAAGAAATAAAAAGCGTTGGCAAGGATATGTTGAAAAGGGAACCCTTGTGCACTACTGGTGGGAATGTAAATTGATTCCACCACTGTAGAAAACAGTATGAAAGATCCTCAAAAAATCAAAATTAGAACTACTATATGATCCATCAATCCCATTTCTGGGTATATATCCGAAGGAAACAAAGTCACAATCTCAAAGAGATATCTGTACCCCCACAATCATTGCAGCATTGTTTACAAAAACTAAGGTATGGAAACCTAAACGTCCATCAAAGGATGAATGGATAGATATTATATCTAAGTGAAATAAGTCAGATAGGGAAGGACAAATATTACATGATCTCACTTTTGTGTGAAATCTGAAAACATAAGCAAAAAACCCCACAACTCATTGAAACAGCACAGACTGGTGATAACCAAAGGTGAGGGCTGGGGGTAGGGGAAATGGGTGAAGGTAGCCAAAAGGCACAAACTTCCAGATATAATAAGTTCTGGAAATGTAATGTACAGCATGGTCAGTACAGTTAACAACACTGTATGATATATTTGAAAGTTGTTAATAAGTGGATCTTAAATGTTCTCATCATAAGAAAAAAAGATAACTATGTGAAGTGATGGATGTTAACTAAATTTATTATGGTAATTATTCCACAATACATACATATATGAAATCAACATGTTGTACACCTTAAACTAATACAACATTATATGTCAGGTATATCTCAATAATACTGGAAGAATAAATTAAATAAACAGATTCCTTGAGTCATTGTCCATGTTTTGGCAAAATACAACCTCACTATCTCAATTCTAAACCATGCCAAGTGTAATAAGCATGTTTCCTAACTTCTGGATCAATATGATTTTAAATTTTGTCTCATTTTTGTCATAAGTATATTTCTCCCTAATTTAGCATATCTCAAGTTAAAGTTCAGAAAATTATGATCATCAATATTCTAATTTAAAACCAAGAATTTTATTAATTTTATTTATACTGTATGACCTTTAAAGTTATATTGTCTTACATTTGAGAACATTAGACCATTTTCTCTCCTGAAACAAGAGACCTTTCCAACACGCCTAAGAACTGAAACTTTTGCTGAAACTCCCATACCTCCAGGGAGCTTGGTAATCTGGAAGGAGAGCCCTTCCCTCATCAGCCACTTGTTCTCCTTGGCAAACCAGCCATCATCAATTACCAAATTCCTATGATAGTTCTCTCTTGCTGATCTCCTCTGAGCCCATAAATATATATATTTTTTAAATTTAAGAGTACTGAAAACCTTATTGTTTAAAAAAAGTATTCAAAGAATGCAGGTAAAAACACAGATCCCTTTGACCACAACCTAGAGTCTTTAAAATCTCATTCTTCTTCATCTAACTAGAGACGTAAGTACACATATCCTAATTTAACATCTATCTTCTATCCATCCATCCATTAATTTATTTTTACAAAGTTATTTATTCAGTGGCTATTTTGTTTGGGACCCTGTGCAGTATCCTAAAGATACCATGGAGAATAAAAGAAACTTCTCTGTCCTTAAGAGCTTACTAGCTGGTGTAAGACATAGGTACAGAATGCTAACTTATCTGCCCCATACACTTATCTCGGTCAAATTCAGATCTGCCAGATCGCGCATGAACAAATCTTCCTTCCTCATTTATGTTGCTCCTAATTTACTTCGCTAGAAATATCCAAGTGCTGAGAGTGAAGCAGCCCAGGGAACACCATACCATGATTCCTTAGAGCCAGAGCCAAAAAAACACAACCTCACTTCTTTTTTCATATGGCATAGCAGTTTACATTTTGGGGGGGTCTTGTAGCAACTAAAATGCCTCCATTCTGAAATACATCAATTATTGAATCTTAGCCATGGAATGAACCCTGGAGATTACCTAGTCCATTTGTCCATTGCAAAAATTGCTTCTCCAATAAATAGTATATTTCTATATCTCCAGGGACAAGGAATCTACAGACTTATGAGGAAATCAGTTCCATTGTTGAATGGATCTTAGTTTCTAAATTGAATGGAAATATGTTTCCCTATGACTTCTGTTCACTTTTCCCATTTCTATTATTTGAGTCCATATAAAACAAATCTACCTTCCTTCCACTAAAATTCTTCAGGCTCTTAAACATGTCAAGCAAGCAAAACTAGATGAATATGTTCATGTTTTAGCATAGTCAGAGCTTATTGAGCAAATATTACTAGCAACTTGGGTTAAAAGATGTATGAATGGCAAACAAGTCTTGAAAGTTAATGACAGAGGTATCTCCCCTGGAGTTATTTATTTATGGTTCAAGACGTAATAGACCTACGGATCAGCAGCTTTTCTTCCCAGAGATGATTTATATTGTTTACAGAGCAAAGCTCTGTCTCATCCTCCTCCCTCCCTTCCTCTGTCTCTGTCTCTTTGTCTCTCTATCCTCCCAGAGGTGAGGAGTAACAGCTGTGCCCTCACCCCCTAAATAAGCTCCGAGATTCATAATTTTGGAGTTCCTGTCCCCACTGTACGTGCAGATGACATCTTTCCTCATTATGTCAGCCCAGGGGGGTTGGGAGGTACGGAACTGATTAAAATGTTTGTGAGTAATTAAAAGTCTCTTTCTGAGCCAGAAACCTCTTATTTCCTGTCAGAATAAAATAAATAAAAACAGATATAACAATTTAGCAAAAACTCGCTATTAGTAAGACTTCTCTTCTTCTGGCTGAACACCTTGAGGTTCCTCAAGCCTCAAGCCAATTACCAACCCCCTTAGCACATTAATAACCAATTCTCCATTAGCTTGCCAATGTCATCCATAAAATAGGCCCCTCAAATAAAATAATAACTAGAAGATCAGAAATTATGTGCCAGTCTTTTTAATCCAGCTTCACATGGTTTTTATCAGTATGTGCTAAAGCGGCTTTCTGTGTCTTTGTGCTGAGAAGCCATGACATCAGTCTTCAGACCACATTAACTTGAAAACCTACCCCCAGCTTTCTGCAATTCTGACAGTATATGTCTCCTATTATATTCCTTGGCAGACTTGGAATCCTGCCTACAGACTGTTAGAAGAGGTCCACAGCATTTTGAGTCACAGCAGTGTCTCAGGAGAATGAGAGTAGGTCCTAACATCTGCTTTCAAGGAGTCTTCAAATATGATCACATAAAATAAACTAAAATATACATTCAACTTTTAAGTAAAGTTATATATTTGTGCAAGGTGAACTCCTCATGCTAAAGTGAATGTTATGGTGGGGAGGGAGGTATTTAAGAACACTCGTCCTTATTTAACATAAGGACAATAAAGCCAAAGTAAAAGTTGGCCTAAAATCTCAGAGTACGTGATAGGATTGCTTTGAATATGGATTCTTGAAGACTCAGAATTTGGACAGAGCACACTCTCAAAATGTTTGGCCAGCTATTACATGTAATAATCATTTTTGAGCATAAACTTTTATTCATTTGATGTGAATATTTGCATGTTTCCTAGAAACACCTGAGGACATTTCCTGGTCTGACACATCAGGTGCTATGTCTAACAACTTCACGGTTCTGAAAAGACAATTGACTCAACGGTCATGTATTGTCTGCAGTAAAAAAGAACCTGAATAAGTAGAAAGCCATTTTTTAAAATATACCTCTTAGAAAAACGTACCCGCTTGTGACATGATCTTTTGCCTACATGACCAGTGTGACTCCTTTATTTTCTTTTAAAAGAACTTCGTTCTATGCTATAAACAACCTAGCCTATAAACTTTCAGGGATATGATTAAGTATCTTCTAAAGAAACAGTTACAATCCTATAACTCATGTTTTTAACCACTGCCTGAGTCAATTTGAAATTTTAAAGTCATTAATTCTCCTCCCTTAACAAAAACTATCAGCAGGATTAATTTATATAATTACTATAAAATAAAACACAATGGATCACTTTTTTTTTTTTTTTAACCAAAGATACAGACACTCGAAGTATTCATCTTTGTTCCTCATCCCCAAATTCCTCGCACTCTATAGGCTGGCTTTATTCTAAACAGAGGGAACAATTTTATTACTGTAACTGGTAGTATTCCTCTCGGATTTGCCTATATTCATTATTTTGATCCTGGTGTTCTTTTTTAGAAGTTTGCATTCCGGATTGAGCAGCTTTCTAAAAAAGAAACTTTGTGTCTGAACAGTGGGCCCCTCTCTTTAATGCTGGAGTGGCCAGGGTGCAAGAGTACTCAAAGGGAGTTTACCTAGCAAATGTACTTCCTGAAATTGGCAACAGTCCACACTTCAAATGCCAGCAACTCCCAGTGCGCCTTGGACTGTCAGCTAATTTCGGCTACAAAAGGACTCCTGCAGTGCATTTCTTCCACGAATTATGCTTAAGAACCAGTTAATTGTTGGCATGGTGTTAAAAATAACTTTTTTCCAAAGGCTTCCAGGTTGTATTGAAGCCCCTTTGCACTTCATTGTTACTGAAAAGCTGTGATACTCACGGCCAGTGAGGTGCTCAGCAGCCGGTCATGTCTCCTGTCTCCCGTGGCAGCCGATCCATGCGTCAAGTGACAACGCTTTGCAGCAATCTCAGCCTTTCTAAGAACCATCCTGTGTGATGTCTTTCTATTTTTCAAGATGAGGCTCTACAGAGGGAAAATATTGGGTGAGATTATTATTATTATCACTATTATCAATCTCTGAAAATCAGACCATATGTGTTTTCCTGAGATCCCTCTCCCTCCCCAACAACAAGCCAACAAAAATAAACAAGACAAAAATAAAACAGGGGCTTAGCATTCACATCAGCACTTTTAATATAGCCCAAATTAGTTTAGCTATAGCTCAAAAAACACTTCATTGTTTCAGGTTGTTAACCACAATGTCTTATAAAATGAAGCGTGTTTACTGTCATTTTGCAAAGTCCTTTCTTCCTTTACGAATTTGGCAACGAAGAATTTCAAAGATACCAATGTGGGATTGTTATCGCGCACCAGCCAAAGCTGTCAGGCCTCATTACCTCCAAGACAAAAATTACAGACTAATGTATTAAATGCTTGACTAGAAACACGCCGCGCGCCATCTCCGTTCTGCGGTGACGGGATGACACCAGCAGCCCACAGGCTGAACTGCAGCCGTCTCCCCTCCCCCGGGCTTCGCAGCGCACAGAAGTGGAGAGATGATAAACATCCCAGTCAAAATCGAATTGCTGTGTTTATTGCCAGCAGGACCAAGCGACGCTGCTGTTGCTGTGAATGCAGTGCATTCATTTTAACAAACCCCGTTTCAAGGGGTCTGTCGCGAAGAAAACATACTTCTTATCTGGCTGGATATTAGCATAGCAGCTCCCAGCCCCAATTTATCGCTCTTAAAAAGGGAACTAGAAGTCAATTTGCGGGGTTTGTTCTGATTCTACAGAACAAATTGATTTCAGTGATTACGTAATGATGTCATCCTGGCTGAAGTGGATTGATTTTTCTTTTTAGTATTTTTAATTTTCCAGTCACTTGTTTAAAATTCACTTTTGTTTCTCTACAAGGTTCATGCTTCCAGACTTTACAGATAAGTCCTTGAACATGTTTTGCATCCCTAAAACAGACTGGTGAGGTCATATTTTAAAATCCATCATGCTGACAGTGACTGTGAACTCTCCCTCTTCCTCCTTAGTCATCTACCATACACACCTGGCCAACAAAGAACTCCAAATGATCTCCTCCTGCCTGAATTGAAGCTGTGAACTCCAGCCTTATCTTCCTAAATCGTTAGTGTTTATGTTGGACACCTGCAAGATGTGGGCTGGCAGAAAGAAAGCGATGGAGCTTCAACGTACAACGGACAAATACGTTGATCGGTCCATGGTGCCTAGAGAACATGAGCCTCATCCTGAACTGGAAGGAGTCATCTCTCGCCCGACCAGGCAGATGCATAAGCATGACTCTCATAGTTCTAATGTGCAAATTTCAAAAATTGTCAAACCGTGGAAAACTTGCAGGGAAGATCGTTTCAGAGAATAAGGTAAAATAGGACGGCATGTGGTTTGGAATGAGACTGGCCTAGGTGGGAATCATGGCTCTAGTACTTACCAAGCTGGGCAACAGTGGGTAAGTTTCCTAAACTCAGTTCTCCTTTCTGTGAAATGAAGGGGAATAATGCCTACTTCAGAAGGCTGTGGGGATCAGTAAGAACTATAATGTTTGAAATTCACTTAAAATAGAGGGCACACTATGGGAGCCTGTGTGGCTCAGTCAGTTAAGCACCTGACTTGATTTCAGCTTAGGTCTTGATCTCAGGGTCATGAGTTCAAGTCCCACATTGGATTCCACCATAAAGCCTACTTTAAAAAATGGGAGCACACTGGAAAAATTCAATGGTGGTTAGAGGTTATTACTACTTCATTTTGAATAATTATTTTATTTATTAAGGATTTTCTTTTGCCAAATTGTTATGAACTTTATAGTCATATCATAAAAGTCTAGGCTATTTTACTTACTTAGAGCAAGGTTTTCTAGGTGATTGCCCCCCCCCATCTCTTACAATGTTGATCAATGACATTTAATGTCTACTCAGCTGAGAATAACTTTCAAGTCTTAACTCTGAGGCTTTCGGTAAGTATGTGACATTGAATGCACCTGGACATGTGGACATGGTTTCACTCTTAAGTCCACACCCCTCTACACCACTATCCCCCACGCCATGGCTCTACCAAAGCCAGTTGAAAATTGATCAGAATGCAAATACTTTATTGTCCATTCATGTTTTAGTTTAGTATTTCACTTCTGCTATCATAATATAGTACACATTAGTGGCTTTGGAGTATAACTTAACACTTATTTTAATTGAGTACCTATGATGGCCAATGCAGACATGTGAGATGCTGGAACAGACCCCAGAACATGGCGTCCTCTGTCCAGGCCAGTGCACTCGTTTCAGAGAGAGGAAAGAAAATGATACCCAGATGGCTAAAACAGAAAGTGAAATGGCCCAAGTGCTGTGTGAGAAAAATAAAATCCTATGGAAATTTCATATACTAAGGGGACCAGAAATGGCTTCTATAAGGTGGCATTTAGCATAAGCCTTTGTGTATGCTTAGGCTTTCATTAAATTGGAAAAGACGGGGTGGATTGGGGAAGACCAGGTGCAAACAAAGGACAACAATTCAGAGGAAAATTCAGGTAGGGGGAATACTACATGTAGATCACATTGCAGGGGATCTCAAATACTTTGGCAAAATTTGATCCTGAAATTGTAGGCAATGATTAAACACTGAAAGTGTTTGAATGAGGAAATAACATGATTTTTTAAAAATTGCTTTAAAAAGAAGAACGTAGTAGCAATGTGAATATGATAGTGCAGAACAAAGAGATACTGGGACATCAATAGAATCCTATTTCAGGAAATAATTAACAAAGGCCCAAACCATAAGCCCCTGGGTGGTGCAACATAGTTCACCCGGTAAAATACCAATGACAAAGCTTTGCTCAACTAGGTACTTATCAATTTTGAAGGAGATGGATGCATCCATATGGAATAGCCAGGCCAGCTCTTTATTCATGAACATCAACTTCTTATCACATTCTCCTTTCCACAGGGTCATGGAAAAGACTAAGATGGCACCCCTGCCTTGCCTGTCCCCTAAGTGTGGTGTTAGGAGCAAGACATGCCACCTTCCTGCACGACAGAGGAAACCCTGATCAAAGAGCAGGCCCATAACTGACTCCATTCCCAGAGACCTGTTTCAGAGATGACATCACAGACCAGAGGTGGCCATGAAATAGATCTCCTTTTCTGCATTCCTGGGAAAATAACTAAAATTTTCTCCCTTTACAAAGCATTTTTTTCTTCCAATGGACTTAACATATTCTTTTAGTAATTCTTTCAGTAGCTCTCTGAAGGCAAATGTTGTGCAAAAATGATCATTCTGTCCTTACAGATGAGGAAAACTGAGGCAGGGAGGTTGAGTGTCTTGCCTGAGTCTATAGCCAGGAACAGTCACCTTCACTGTGACTCCAGCACTTTGGCACAATACTACATCATGCTGACTATGTTCCTTGTGAGCCGTGTGAGTGACAGCAAGTATTAAAACAATGCCCACTTTCTACGTGCTGATAAATAGACACCAGCATTATGAATGCCACAGACGAGAACTAAGCTCTTCGAGAGGAAGGTCATCAGGTTTACTTCCATCTCTCCTTCTTTTTCATATATATAACTTCTTTCCAAACTTCTAGTGTGATCTGTACTTAGCCTTTAAGTTTTTTACTTACTTTATCTAGTTTCTCACCAAGCTGAAGTCTAAACAGTGTAAGGTTTTGTCCAATGGGATGGCATGCTTCTCAGAAGCACATAATCTATTTTTCCTTACCTTGCAGCTCTCACAATGAAAAAGGACACAAAAATGTTTTAAGTTCCAGATGTGTTACTTAGTGCATTCAGTTCTTAGAGATGAGCTAGGCTATAAGTAACAGAAAACCCAACTACTAAGGACTGAAACCATAATTATAGTTTATTCAGTAAGAAGTGTGGAGGTTAGATGAGCTCTGAAGTGGTTCAGCAACATAATGCCATCATCAAATGCCCAAGCTCCCATAAGGTTGTGTTTTCAATAATGACCCTTCTTGTTACCTCATGGTGGTAAGAAGGCTGCTGTAGATCATGCATCAAATCCTTATTCAAGAAAGGAAGAAAGAAGTGGGAAGTGGCAGTACCAGGAAGCAACCATCAGGTGCTTCTCTTTTATCAGGAAACAAGAATCTTTACCAGAAGCTTTCTAGAAGAATTTTGTTTGTATCTCATTGACCAGAACTAGATTATGAGGCCATCTTAGCTTAAAGTCATGCTGAGAAGAGATTAGCTTGGCTTTACGAGCAAGAGAAAGAAATGAAAATAAAGATGAGAACCAAGTATCAGCCACAACTCTCATGTCCATCAGTGGAGATTCTTAAAACACAGCATACATGTTCTTCACCTAATTGATTTTTATAAAGCTACTCTTTGGGTAAGGTAAAATAATAATTGGAAAGAAATCAGAGAAATGAAGGAAATAAGGATAATAAGTGGATAAATGTTAAAGGGAAATGATTTAGCAAAAAGGGAGAACTTTGATATAACTGGATAAACTAAAAGGTACCTTTTACAAGAAAAATCCCTATACACTTTTGAAATACGCTGTGACAATCATGCAGAGAAATGGGGCATGTAGTTCAGCTTATCTGAGCTCACATTTGGAGTTCTTAATTTTTTACTCCTCCTTTCATAATACTATCATGGCCAGGATTCTTTTACAAAGATAGTTTCACATGGCATTACTTATACCCTTTGAGCAAAATAACCCTTCACTTTCTAATCGATTATTCCGTAAAACACTGGAAACATAGAAGAGCTCACTGAACGTTCTTGTTTCCAGTATCTGCTTCAAGCATACCTAAGAGATTCTTGATGTGTCTGCATGATTGGGGCCACAGCAGATAATTAAGTTTCCTGCCTACACACCTTGGGAGTCAGAATTTTTCCCCTGGGTGGCCCTAGCTAGAGAAATGACCAAAGCATCAGGATTCAACACAACTCCGATTGGCAAATATGCAAGGGAGAGCAAGAAAGCATTTTAAATGGCCTCTCAGAGCTGAGAATCTAACAACTTCCAATTGCTACTGCCACTCTGCCATATGCATTTTAAATAAAAGTATTTTCATTCTCAGCTATGCCCTGAAGCAAATCCATCTTGAGTGGCACCAAGTTATAAATTTAACAAATAAATTAATGTTGTCCGTTGTGATATCTTAATGCCAAGCATAGGAAAGTCTCCTTAGCCTTAGATTCCTAAGCTCCAGTAAATACTAAGTGTTCTTATTGGTAAAGTAAAGGCTGGACTGAAAAACTGCTGGTTCTCTACTCTGCTGGTATTTAATTCCCGGAAGAGAACACCATCAGCAGCAACATAGTAACAACCATCTATGGAGCAATTATAATGTGTCAGCCCCTGTGCTAAGAACTTGATGTATCTCTTCATTTATTCCTGACAATTACTTGATGAGGTAGACAACATCATCCCATTTTATAGATAGAGAAACTAGGGTCAGAAATATTCAGTAACTTATCTAGGATAACATATCTTATTTGTCACAGAACTAGCATGAGGACCAGTTATATAATCAGACTATTTCTTTTAAAGCCACTGCAGTTCATACCGATACTTGGTAAGAAATCTTTCTCTTTATATTCTGGCATTCTGAGACTACTAGAACCCTCTCAACCCAAGAGATAAAAGCATTTCTGATGTAAGAGTATGTTTCAGACAGTATAAGGCTTGCCATGGTGCAAATTCTTAATAGATGGCAATTAAATTGAAATGTACCATTTAGCCACTTGTGTAATCTTTATTTTCCAAGGTGCACTGCCTTATTAAAATAAAAGTGAATACAACAGAATGGAGGGACAAGGCGTTTCGAGTTATTGCCACCAGAAGCCTTTATATACCGTCTGCCATGACGCATATTCTCTATTAATGCAGACCCAGTGGTTACAGGCAACCAAGTGGAGTCAAACAGTTCATAGCTTAATTGCCTTCTAAGTTTTTATAACACCAAGAAAAGGCTTGACCCGACTAAGCAAGCTGGCAGGAAAATATGTCTTCTTAAAGCCTTCTGACCTTGAAACACTCATCTCAAAAAACTTCTTCCACCCATAGGCAGATACGTTTATCCATCATCCTGTGTGTGAAAGAAAATGAGTCTACAGAGACAAGTTTCACTAAAAGAATTATAGATTTAAAAAAAAAAAAAAACCACAATACTTGGGAGCATTTGCAGCCCATTTCTCATTTCCAGAGGAATCTCATGGGAAATGCCACAGTGAGATTATTTCCAGGGCTGAACTCCTTAACTATCTACATATCTACGGGATATCTGGCTTCTAAGGAATATCTGAATACCAAACAGCAATTAACATTCATTGACAAAATAGAGTAAGTGTCAGCAAATACGGACTCAACTTTACCTAAATAATACTAAGTTATTAAGGTATCTAGTCATTATTTTTTATAGGATTTGGTATCTCTTGCTCTTCACCTTTAAAAACTCCTTTTAATGCTACGTCCCTGAATATCACCCCCCCAAACTCACACACACACTCACACATAAAGATGTCTGTTGCTGTTTTAAAAAGCAATATTTTGGAAGTCCTAGTTGTGCTATTGCCTATGATATGGCCAGCCACCATTTACCTGATTTTACTGTTTCCTCTTGTGTAAAAGAGGTAAAAGTACGGTCTACATTTATTGTCATTATGTGCAGTGGGTATATTCTATAAAGTCGCCACAAACACTGAAAGAGCAAATACTTAACAACTGCTCTCCTGCAAAATGCAGGGTTAGGTTCCTGTAAGTCTTTGATCACATTTCCATCAGCCAATGAATATTTACCTTTGTTATAGGTATTTCTGTTTTAACAAACCTTTTATAATATATATTGATGATTCATTAACATTGAACTTATGGTCAACAGCACTGTAACTCATCCTGAAAGAAGTTTCCTAACACACATTATTTTCTCTCTATAAGACGCATCACAACCTTCTCACGGTTAGGAACATCAGACAACCCTTGAGCCTTGCACTTGGGAGCCATATGAAAGGGTAAAATCGCCAACAAAATGTACAGAACTGAAAGAAGTGTCACAAACTCAATAGGCTATGAAAAGGACATGCTGCGGTATAAGAGCTGAAACAAGAAGGCAGGACAAAGCCTTGTTCGTGTACCACGCCTCAGCAGGGAACATCAGCATGGGGTAACTCGAATTTCCACTCCCCCATGCATGTGGCCTTGAAGGTGCTGAGAGTACTGATCTGGGGGCAGCAATAAATTTTTAGCAAATAAGTAAATGTGCAAATACAGAATTGGCTAATAGTAAGGATATACTTGGGAATATTAAAAATCGAATTCTGATTTTCTTAGATATAATTCTTTAGATTAAATAGAAGTCCTGGAAGTTGTCATTCACATACCCAGCGTTTATAGACCTCCTGCTCCAACTTTTGCATGACCTTAGTTGTCAGAAGATGAAGAGAAGACGGTGCTCCAACAAAGATTCACGAAGGTGCTGATCTGCAAGAGCCCAAGGAGCCAAAGCAAGAAAGGAACGGCTGCTTCTGAATTATGTCACACTGCTTCTAAATGACTTTCACCCATTCATTTGTTCAGCCAACAATTGCAGCAGGGACACAAAGAAGAATGCAAGATAGCCACTCCTTTCCAGGACTGTTCTAAGCTTTCCGGGGAATGTGCACCGGCCAGACTTCTGCAGCTCTGTCTGCTCATGAAGGACATGGCAGAGCAAGCTTGTGTTTGCTTTGAGTGTATCTTGTCAGACTAGACTCTACACCTGGACAGATCACGTTGGGAAAGTGGGGTGAAAATTAAAGCAAAAAACAATGACTACCCCCACTCCCTGAGGGTTGGTAAAAGGCTGTAATGCATGTGAGAGCAAGATGGAAATTGCCAAAAATATATTCACGTTAACCTATTATTATTATTATTGATGATGAGAACAAAGCTATATTGTTAGCATAAGTCACCAGCCTCGCAAGGTAGTTGTTTGTTTTCCCTGAATGAATGACTGTTTTGAAGAGGCACCACAGATTGATTTTTAGAAGGCTAATGTTTCTTAAGACATGCTGAAAACTGCTGGTATGTGCTTCTCCCCTGTGGTTTAAGGATTTTCAGACCATCAATATAACTATGTAACAAAGCATTTATCATGCCTCTGCTAACAGAATGTAAGTTGAAATTCAATGCTGGTACAAATAATTTATATTCCTGGAATTTAATTTTTAATGTATAAAATTAAGAAACAGCAACACAAGTTCATTTGTAGATGACATGAGTCTGAACCTACTGCATTGAAAGTGATTCACATCTTCTCAAACTCCCCTTGTCAATGATGGTAGCGTCATCAATCATCCCAGTCAGTAGGTGACAGAAAAGAGTTTTAAATCATATCTTAAAGTCAGTTTTTCATCATCCTTTTCTTAACCCCAACTATCCAATTCTCAGAGGTTGATATTGTGCATATTTTTATCCTCATTTTTGCTGTGTTCTATTTTAATAGCTTCTAGGATGTTCTTGCAGCCTATCATAAATTCCATCTTTTCTGTTTGATTATATTAAAAAAGTGAATTGCTAAGAGAGGAAGTAATTGTACCATTCTTCTTTGTTAATAGAGTGCTAGAGTATTTATAGGGTCTTTGCACAGCAAGGCAATAGCATTTTTCTGCTTTTATAAATATTAAAATTCTAAGTGGAAGAGCTCGATATCCGTAATCATGTGACTATAACTTTACCATGGTTTTACCATTAGCACAAATGTTTACCTACACGTCTTACTATTTTACTAATACGTCACTAATAATCATCCTTTAAGGTCCCCAGTTGCTTCAACCATCCACGAAAACTAGCTAAATTAGTTTGCATGAAGGAATAGTACCCAAGCCCTTTCCCCATTTTCAAAAATGTTTCTTCAAATATCTTCCACACATTCCAATGAGCTGTTGCTATTATTTAGGGTGTTACTCTTCATTGTTCCTGAATATGATGTGGAGAGGTCACAAGAGAAAGAACCCACTTGAGGAAATATGATTCAGAAATAGAACCATGACCCAGTAAATGAGAGTCTGGGTACAGTTCTATGTATCAAAAAAAATTATCAATTTTTCTCAATTTGCACAAAACCAATGGGGTGAGGGAGTAGAATGGGAGATGTGAGTGGCAAATCATTACCTAGAATGTGGTTATAGGATAAAAGTGAAATTTTTAAATATTGAAAATGTTTAAATAATAAAGATCATCATCTAAGCAGTCTATGATAAATATCTAAGTGTGGCATAAACCTGAAACAAGCTTTCACCTTAACACTTGTATCTTAAAATACTATTAGAGTCTCTCCCCAACCCCTGAAGGTGTTTCTGAGTTTTTACTTTTTTTAAATTGACTTCCAGGCATTCTTTTTACATGCATAACTATGGAAAAATACTTGCACAAGACAAGATTGATGGGTTTTCTATGGGATGTCTACGCTGAAATATAAGGTGATGCAGCCTCCTGTGGATTTTGAGACCTGGGAAATGGTCATGAACATGTATCAGATGCACCTGGCTAATCTGAAGCATGCTCCCAAAGAGACAAGGCCAGTCATCCATCCAGTAAGTTTAGATACTTCTTGAGGGTCTGCTACTTTCTAGGTACTGTGCTGAAATAATGCTGGCAATGGGAAACAATCTGACCACATTACCTAACTTGAATGAAAATTCAAGTGGGGTTTTATCCTGTGCCCAATGATTAATACTGCCACATATCACCTTGTCTTTTAATTAAAAAATGGAAAGTAAAGTCACATTTTGAGTGTTGACTATGTGTTGGGTATCATACCAAAAGTTTTTGTTTTGTTTTACAAGTGATCTCATTTAATCCTCATTTAACCCTGAAACAAGTTCATCCAACTTTTACAGATGAAAAAGCAGAGTCTCAAAGAGCCTAAACACATTTGCTCAATGACATCCAATCTGGCAGTGGCAAAAATAGAAACAAAATCCAGTATAATCTGCTATATTCCATACCACTCTTCTTTAGTCTTTGGAGTTATAAAGACTTTTCTATCTTCAGGAATCCACCATACTGACACAGACATCCTTAAGGAGATCATACCCCATGGTCTTATCAGGGAGTGGATGCCTTCCTTTCCATTCAGTGCTTCAGGAAAAATCTACTGTCACCTGTACACTAGAATAAAAGCCAAGAATTGGCATTATAGCTGGAGAAGAGATCAAGAGCCTGGAGTAAAGAGGGAAAACAAATTTAAAGTTCAAGTCTTACCAAGAGCCAGCCCAGTCTCTAGACTTCTTCTCTGATATTTTGTTACAGTGGCCTTACCAGAAACAGAGACATTCTTGAGCTACATAAACCTACAAAATCCCTAGGAGAAAAATGGGGTTTCCCCCTTTGGGGATACTGATATATATATAACTCCCAAAGCCCCTGGGAAATAATAGGTGATCTTATTTCTCACATTCTTGTATTTCTTTTGTTTCATTGATTGCAAATGGCTTTGAGTGTAGACTCCCCAATGTGTTTTCCGAGTGTTTTTCTTCTGCATAAAACATGAAATTGTCAAGCGTGGAGGACTACACAGTTCACTGCAGCCACCAGAAGTCATTGATTCCTGAATTTATTTTTTCCAGATTTCAAATCTATTTTTCATGCTGCTTGTCATATAGGGTTGACATGTGTCACAAGATGCTGCTACATACTGAAGTAATGCATAACCATCAGGCAAAATTTTCAAAGAATAATGCATTTTAAACGCCTCTCTATTGGGTCTGATATACTCAGACCATGGCCACAAATCAACATCTAGGGATAATATAAATAAAATGAAGTTATTTCTCAACTAGACCCCTCAAAGCTAATAAACAAAAACAAAAGAGACAGTCTCTAGCTTCATCATTTTGCTGACTTTAAATGCATAGAATTAACAATGTTTATTAAAATGTCTTTGAAAGGTTAGTTGATGACCCTTTCGAGTCTCTCCTTGATACTTAGAGTCTTGGATTTCAGTCCCCCAGGATTCCCATTTAATCATGGCACTGATTTTCTGTGAGCTATCTGCAGATCCCGTCGTTTACTAAGGATCAATTTTTCTCATCTTTTAAATCCTGCCTCTTCTCTGGAAATTGTTATGAGTCAAAGGAAATGAGGACTATAAGAGGAAAGTCATTTTTTTATTCTATAGCATGACATTTATCCAAGGATTCCTGCAATAAGGTGAATATATACATATTCTACATTTATAGATAAAGCAGTAGTCCTGAATTATGTCAATAGAATAACATTGGTACAAGGTAAGTGGTGAGGCTTGCCGCACCTGGTGCACCATGGTCTATGCAGGAAATCTAGATGGATTATAGATCAAGAGAACTAAGTCACCATCTCTGCCTCACTGTGAAATGTATAAAGCAAAATATTCATCAAGCCACACTGCCTTCTCTATCATAACACATGCAGATACACACATGTACTATTATCTGGACTCATGTCCCATACAGAAGCAGAGACAAAATGCTGGCATGATCTTCTCATTGGTCAAATTTCTTTCTGCAGAGTGGACACAGTGAAATAAGGGTAAAATGAGTTAAATATTAATCTGGTGAAAAAATACCAGCTTTCCTTATAACAGCCTATTAGATGCTATTTTTCTATATTAATAGTGTTCTTACTTGACACTTGACTTTGAGTAACTCAGAAAGAAAACAATGTCATTCATTCATTCCACATGGCTTACATGGCTGTGTATTTGGTGCCCACTCATCTATCCTGTCTCAACTCCTGCCACTTGTTCTAATTATTTCTGCTGCACAGTTACTCATCTATTAGGTTGAGCTACATGAAATTGCCAATATTGAACCTTTTAGACTATAAAAGCAACACTTTCACGTTTCAGCCCAGAACTTTAGTTTACTCGTCTCACTACATTACATCTCTCTGGACTCCAGCCTTCATTCATTTGGCTCTTTTTCACTTGCTTCCCCATACCCAGCCCCCTCCTACCTTTACTTGGCTAATTCTGACTCATCTTTTAGGTCTCTGCTTCTATTCCCCTTTCTGTAGCAAACTTGTCAGTGAAAAAAAAAGGGGGGGGGGGTCCATGCTCTTCCTAATCAGAAAATACATAGGATCCAACCTTTGCTGTTCTCAAATACAGCTATCTACAGCATCCATTCTTTGAAACATAGCCCCATTGAATCTCTTTATCTGCTTTATTATTCTGTTTTTGACAATTTATACCACACCAGAAATACTTGCATAGATTGGGGATTTATTCATTCTTGGTGGTAATTAAAACTTATTTTGATGGCATTCACCTTCATCAGCCAAATAAGCAATCACAAATGCCTGCTGCAAATGTGTGATTCTCTAAATTGCATAAATTCCCCCAACCGCGACAGTTTTTGCTCAGCTGCTTTATATGCAGACAATAGTTTCTATTATAGCCACAGAGAAAGCTATGTTTTCACCTATCAGTCATCAGTACAATTCCAGGTGCTGCCAGTCCCTAATCTGATTCTTATCGATATGGATTGTGTATCTGTTCTGACACCAGGATGCTTCAGGGAAGAGCTCTACAAGATGCTATTATGCACCCAAATATTACTCCTACTGTAGCCTGAGCTTGAATCCTACAAAATGGATAAAACTTTTCAAACTCAGCAAAAATCTATTGCTCGCTTTTAAGGGGATGTTTCTAATACATTCCCAGTAGATCGACAATAGTATAGACTCAAGTTTTTATTTTTATTTCCAGGAAAAGGGATCACCATAGGAGTATAGCAATCGCTGATGTAGAAGAAAAAGACAATCTAAAGGTTTTTCCTGTAAAAGGAAAAAAAAAAATACACCTTGACACATCCTTCACTCTATTACCAAACTAGAACTATACCATCCTTCACTCTAATTATTACCAAACTAGAACTATTACCAAACTAGAACCAGCAAAGATACAAGACAATACTGAAATTTGGACAATAAAACCATTTAGACTAGCAACAAGGCGATCATGTTGGGTTATTTAAGGTAATTTCTGAAGAATATTTATGGCAAAAAAAGCCACTAAACTTAGTACAGTTATAAGCAAAGTTAAAAAAATTAAAATAAAAAATTAAGTGCCCAGAAAAGAGTAAAACAAAGTCTTATCTATATAAAAACAATCTTTTTCTGAAATATGTTCATAGACATATCAAAAAGATAAAGAAATGAATTCTAGGACTGCATGTTTCACATCAAAATCAACCTGATTAAACAATCTGTTGAGTGAAATGTATGTGTTTATTTCATTTAATGACCACGCACCAACATTTATCAAGTACGCACTGCACTACCGAGCACTAAACAAACCAAAATCAATTAACAGAAATTGACACTCAGAAGCTTTCAGTCTAATACAATATAAGTATAAACAAACAAAAAGGAAAATGTATCTAACAAGCACCATGATTCATGACTCTACCTGTCATGACATATGGCAAGAGTCCACAAGGACATATTTCTGCAGGACCTTAGCAGAACACACAAATTCATAGGACAGTCTTAACAAATCTCTCATCACATTCATTTGCCTGCAGCAAACAACATGCTCCA
Source organism: Ursus arctos (assembly GCF_023065955.2). NCBI lineage: Eukaryota > Metazoa > Chordata > Mammalia > Carnivora > Ursidae > Ursus > Ursus arctos. The sequence goes on from NW_026622875.1 coordinate 4,208,523, forward strand.
CCAACACGAAAACAGGTAAGAGAACCATCTCAGTGTCATTTCGCCAGGCGGGGGAGTTCAGGTATTTGCTGGTTGTTGTTGCTGTTGTTTAATGGCTTTTGATTAATTAGCCACAGAGACATACCATGGTGGACAAATACTACTTAGATTTATGCTAATAATCATTTCTCCATGCCTCTACTTTCTGAAGGGTCAGAGCAGTTTCCTTTCTGTTCAACTCCAACAACCTCCCCCACACACTCAGAGTTTCAAATTAAAAGGCCTTTCATCGTGTGGTGACAAATATCAACAATAATGATCAAAATCACCGGACTCTCCAGAAGAGATCATTGAAAAGGATTATTGTACTATAACATAACAAAGGAAAGCAGCAGGCAGAGAAAAATAAGTAGGGAACTTTAGGTATGTATTTTAACCAAAGACAGGATTGACTGATTTTTTTTTTCTTTTCTGGAAGTAAAGCTTTAGAAATGAACTGAATTCTTACACAGAAAAACCCAGGCTGAGAAAGAGGTTTCTTAAGTCAGGAGGGAACTTTTCTTTGTCAGGTGATCTTTGAACTTGTTGAGTTGAACCTATCAATGGGGTCAATTCCATTGTACCTTTTAAGTAGATATGGATAGTTTTTCAATTTAAAGTGAGCACCTACCTTTAACACCAAGAGCCACCAATAATGTAAAATGGGATTTTGCCCAAAGCATGAAAAAAGAAATTCTGAATTTTAGACGCTTTGAGTTTGAAAACCTACTTATGTCATCTATTGAATATTTTTTAGGGCTAGGTGTGTGTGTATACCTTCTAAAAATAAAAATGTGTAAGGTCACCTAGAGAAGAGGCGAAGTACTTGCCAAGAGTGCCAAAATAAAATAACATTTCACGTGCCAGATGATCCTGGTTGATGTATTAAATTGCTATACTTTGAAAATTTAGGACATGGACTTCCTCTTCTGGCCAAGATGGAGTAACAGGAACCGGATTTACTTTCCTGACTAAAACAACTAAAAATCTAGATTATTTAAAACAACAGTTTTTAGACATTGTCCATTAGGCAGTGCAGAACTGTGATTCCTGAGAGAAAAAGACAAAGTGAGCCCTATAATTGCCCCAACTTACTTCCTTGAAAAAGTTTCCAAACTGCAGCAGCTGGATGGGGACAGATAGAGCCTGACTATCTCACTGAATGAGACAGAGCTGGGAGTCCAGGGAGGACAAGGAGGCTTCCAGAGAACTGGAAAGGAGAGAGCTGCACATAGAGAAAATCCCAAGACCTGTGGGACTTCCAATCTAGTCTTAGACTGATTGCAAATATCTTTGGGGGGAGAGTGTTACCAAATAGGTTCCCACCACCTCCTGTGGCGGGATGTGGAGTACTTTTCCCTTCCCCTCAAGCTTGAGGAGAAGAGAATTTATAGTTAGAGTCTAGAAGGTTTGTCCCTAACTCACATCTGAGAAAACTGAAGTCACTTAATGCTGCAGAAGAGAAATAAATGTATAGTTTCTCCTGACTCCCAAGTGTCTAAAAGCAAGGGATACATGGATACTTCCCAGGGTAAGCACTGACTAAGGGGAGAGGGCCACTATGACATGATCTTAGGTGCTCTCAACCTAGAGGGATGGTCAGATGACTGTAGCCAGTACGTGGATATGGAAGTGAACACCAGATTTCAGAAAAAGGTGTTGCAAGCAACTATCTGAAAGAGAGAAGCAGCGTCCCATGTCAATTGCAGAAAAGTGATCCTCAGGGCAGCGGTGGGAATTCATGAATGTGCCCCAAATGTCATCTTTACCCCTCTGTTAAACTAAAAGAATGCAAAGTCACTCAGCCAAGAATCACCCTAAATCTTTTGCCTCTCTCACCAACTTTTTTCATCTGTTATAATTTATCAGGATATAAAACAATAGCTATCACAAGTGGAGCAGGAGTTCTGCAAAAATCCACCACACTCGCTCTTGGAAGGCAAAAAGCCACTGACTACTGGTTAAAACACGGGAAGGGGAAGGAGATGTACCTCTGTGTTGAATTTTCCAAAATATAACAAATACCCTGTTTAAAAAAAGAAGAAAGCTCAGTTTATTAAGAAGAAAAATCATGTTTTGCATCATTTTTAAGGGCTATTTTGAAATCTGTTGAGTTTTGAAAGAAAATATACACATACATTTCTTTGTAGGTATGCAGACAATTTGTGAAGGTACACACCAGGAAACGGTAAGGAATTACTACTTCTGCAGAAAAAGACCAAACATTGAGGATAGGATGGATCTTTCCTTGAGTATGTCCTATACTGTCTGCACCTTTTTCTTCCCTCACCATGTACATCATGGGGGCACTGTCGGTTGTTACCCCATACCTATTCACCTCTTCCTGCCAAGAGAACCCTGATTTTGTTCAGGACAGCAATGTACCTAGCCCCAAGACATGGATCTCAAATAATGTACACTAGATCCCCTGTGAAACTAGCAGGAGCCTGTATTTCACTTGAAAACGAAAACGTCACTGATAAATACATCGCACAGCCTGCCTTTTCCCTTTGTCTTCTCGTGCTGCCATGAATGCAGACTGAGGGCCGGAGCTGGAGCAAACATCTTACAGCACTGCGACATGGAAAAGTGAATCACAGAAACTTCGATCCTGACCTTGGGGAACTAGGAAATCGAAGCCAGAACCTCCCAACCTCTCGTTTCTAAGCCGGTAGGTATGTTCTCACAGTTAGCAGCATCACTTGATAGCGTGTCAGACATGCAGAAGCTCAGGCCTCACCCCAGCCCTACTGAACCTGAAACAGCATGTTGAAGAGACCCCCAGGTGAGCCACAGACACATCAGAGCATGAGAACCACTGCTCTGCAAAAAATAACTTCTTGTTGATATCATCGTCAGGCATTATGTTAACTGGAGCTGAAATTATTTAAATCCTATGTGTGTGCATTGCATTCTCAATTTAAATAAAGAACTGCTAGAAAATATAAATTGCAGTATAATAAAAAACATTTACATAAACTTCTAAAAAATGTTTAGGAGCTATTTATTTCCCTTTACCACAGTACAAAAGAGCAAAAAACCAACAGTAAATGAGGTTTCCTTTCCTTTCAGAATGAATAAAATTTCAAATTCCAAATGCCAAAGTTTTCATCTGTGGACTACCCTGTATTAAAGCTGTGGCTTAACATTAAAAATGCTTACCCAATAAAAAGATGATAGAGGTATAAGCATATAATCAATTTTTTAAAAAAAAATTTGCCAAAATGTAATTATTTACTCTAGATGTAAATTTCATCAAATGTAAGTTCTGCAATAATTTTATCAAGGTAAACTCTTTGTATATACAGATTTTTTTTCCTGACGTTTAAACCCTAGATGCTGACTTAAAGCAGAAGCTGAAAGAAATCACTGCATTTGGTAAAAACAAGTTCCCACCACTAGCATTTCCCATTTCCGCTGGCTGCTCCATTGAACTTCTTATGTGTCCTGGCTCTGCTGTAAAGAAATTTGGGGCTCACATCCCAGGGTTGATTCCACTGCAACAGGACTGTCAGCTATAGCATTCTGTAAAGTTTTCCTTCCTTCTCCATTTATTTAACCCAAAGATTTGGAATCTCGGTCACCGAAAGTTTGCACTAACAAAAATTTCACAGGGTAACAAAGAGAAGCAGAAAGAGATGACTGAATCAATCTGTTTTGTTCCCATATTCTGAACACATTCACAGAATAGAAAACGAATCTATTGGAGAACGCAAAAAGCTATGCCATGTATTCTATACATATATTTTGCAAATGCGCACGCAAGGTTGAAGTGGAGCAAGTCTCAGGGAAATAACTTATGCATGTAATCTGCATCAAATAGGTAACAGCATCACTGCCATTGAGATTTCATAGCCACATTTTACATAAAGAGAGGAAAGCGATGTTAAAGTAACTACACCTTGGTTTCATGCTGATACTGAAAATATCAGAATGATTAGAACGTCATAAAAATCCCGTCGAACTGATTGTGCATTGAAAAAGCGTGTTCTTTTTTATTTGTATTTATGATTACCTTCAGTACCCACTTCTAGTGGCTATTTTTCAATAGGTAAAGTGTGAAGGCTATTGTTCATCAGACAGCACTCTATTTCTCTGTTTCCATGCTTGTGCATCTGTGCCTCCTACTTGCCTCTGAGCCCCATCCCTAGGATTGCCCCTGGTCATAGTCAGCACTCCATTTTTGGTCTCTGTTTAGCTCTGTGTTGGCCTCACTCTGCTTCTAGTGCTAATAAAAATACAGTTGTTCTGATGTGCTTACACTGTTCCATTTTATCCATGGATACCCTAGAATTTTCTTGCTTGACACTGAGAGACTGGTTTTTAGAGGTGGAAATCAGAACTGAAATGATGGAATTTCCATGCGGATGGGGTTGGGCGGGGGGGTGAAGATATAAGAACTTAGATTCCTGTCTGACAATTAACTATTTAATAGATTTGGGCTAAATCTCCTAACCTCTCTGGGCTTCATGTTCTCTGTAAATGAGGGTTTTGCTCTAGATTCAGTGATCTTCAGGGTCCCCTCCATCTTCCACCTTTTGAAGTTCTCTGCTTGTCCAGTCTTCCAACCCTGCCCTTAACACCATACAAGGCTCAACATTGCCAAGCACAGCACTAAGAAATTAAGTTTAGATGGAGCCACTCAGAGTTCACAGCTCATAACATTCAAATTCCAATGGCAAAGGTCTTTCTAACATGATTGTTTTTTAAACTATAGGCAAAAGGTAGAAGCCCAAATACAACTTTTAATGAGTAGACACCAAATTGTCCCACCTTTAAGCGATGCTCCCATCCAGAAACAGGTTTCTCCTCCAAGATTAATTACTGCTGTCTGACACTGTTACCCATTGAAATGTTCTATAAGACCACAATACCAAGAGCTTCAAAAAGTGTCACACAGCAATTCCTATTACTGGAAACATAAATATGACAACTGAATACAAAGTGAGGGGGGAAGCTGCCCCCAGGTGGTTTTTCCAGGCCTAGCTTGCCCTTCTACAGGGGCTGGTGGAAGCTGGCACTGACCTTGACAGAACTACCTAGGACATCTTTCTATTAGGTTAAGGTTTCCTTTAAGATGCTTTGGAAGGAAGGAAATAAAGAGGAATTCTGTTGTCAACAACCAAATGTGCTGCTTAGTGTCACCTTTCCAGTTTCATGACACACGCATCTGCATAGCAGTTACTAGAGAAAATCTCTCTTTTCCTTTCTAATTGGATTGACTTGCTCCTAGATCTTTCTTCTAGTCCCCAAAAGAGATCATGAGGGGGTGGAATATCTTAAGCTAAAAGGTAGAATTATTTAAAGCACTCACAGCTAGATTCCAGTGCCACTGTAGGTGTTTCCTCCCTCTCCCCCCCTTCTCTTTTTCCTTTTAATGAGTTTCTTTGGTTATATTTTTCCTTATGGACATCCAGTTATTTTGTTTTCATTTGGTCTTTGAGTGCATGACTGCTCACATGCAGCGCTGAGCTGTGCTAAGGTACAGATAAGTAGGAGCCCCTACGTTAGGAGAACCTTGCTGTAGTTTTTGGAAGCCTTACTAACACCATTTCTTAGGCTACACAACCCTGGGTGTGGAAAGGAGAAAGGAAGAAAACTGCTTTGAGGTCCAAATCGGTTCTTGGGAATTTGAGGAAACCTTTCTCAGGGTGCTTCACATGGCTTTCTAGACATTTTTTACTTGTCCCCCCCTTCTTCCCCTCTCCCTTTAAGAATGCCAAAAAGAGATAACCCCAAATAAGGATCTATGCAAAATAATAGGATCTAGCTACAAACCAATGAAGGCAAACATCTTCCAGCAAGAAAAGGGTAAGATCTTAAAGGGGCGCACGTCATATAATCCGTTAGAGGACACTGCAAGGGAATGGGAAGAAAATCATTCTGGACAGGAACCAGAATTTTATATTTTTCATCTCCCTCACAACAAATAAAACTACCATCCACAAAGTAGGAGTTCAATAAAGAAAGAACGTACAGCAATAAAGTTCAGAAAGAGAGTAACTTGACACAAGGTTCTTAAATGGGTTGGAGGCGGCAACTCTTCATTTAATCCCAATGTACTTCTTGTTCTGCATTTTAATAAAGGACTCTGGGGGGTGCTGTGGGTAACCTGAAGGGGTACAGCTCATCTATGGATCTCTAGCTGAGATGATGACCACTGCACTGCTCTTTTAACCATTTGAGAGGGGGTTAGGGAATAAATCAGAGGAAAACTTAAGTTTCAAGGAAACCTTGTAGGGGCCAAGGGCAGCCCACCCATGAGAGACCACTTTGGCATAAAGATTATTTTGAGTTAAAGAGCAATCAAAACCCAGCAGATTTAGGAAAAGCTCTTTACCTCCCCCTCAACTGCCTAAAAAGAATTCAGATCAAGAAGATGCTCCAGGAAGGAGCTGTTGCCATAGATTTAATTACACTATGACATGAACTAGATATGGGAGACAGGGAGGAATATAGCAAGACCTGTTTGATCAAAGTCCTCTATGTTCCATGCCTTCTCAGCAGCCCAGCAAACATTTGTTTACCGAACATTTACTCTTTTTCATTCCCCCTGAAGATTGCATTCCTTCTCTTTGAAGACCCAGACCCCTACACCCTTCTCCTTAATTCAGAATGACACATATTCCTCATTTTGCCTGTTTTTGGAATTTCTATGTCTATGCAAATTCTTCATACATATGCTATTAAATTTCATTTTCTCCTGTTAATCTGTCTCATGTCAATTTGATTCTTAGTTCAGTTGGAAGGACCCTGAAGGGGACAGGAATTCTTGCTCCACGACAATTAATTTTATTATAGATTGTGTTAATGAAATGAATGCATCTTATTTTCTCAAATTTAAAAAGAAACACATGTGCCTCCATTCATTTAATTTCTCAGTTATTCATTTACCATAAAATATCAGTAAGTTAAATACTTTTAAACAAAATCAAATTACCACTTCCCTTCAGTTGAGGTTTTCATTTTAATAATATTTCACCAGAAAGTTTATACTTTCAGTCAAGGCTGCTACTAGAACAATAGGTGAGATAATGGCATTCCAGGACAAGAAGCCTGATAGACTCTACTTTCCTGAAGAGACATGTTGAAAATAGTAACCTCTTTAAAGGTAAAATCTATTTTACTTAGCTTCCTTAGATATTCTAGTCATTGTTAAGAAGAAAAATTACTTGTTAATACAGAACAGGTTTCTTATCTTGACCATATACATTTTCTGTATACTCTCATTAAAATCCAACATAGTATCCAATGCCTACTAAAAGTAAAATTAAACACACACATTTATGTGTAGGCCACCACAGACACACACCAGCACAGGACAAGCTGTACGCAGTTAAGCTCTCCACTATCAACTAGGTCATTCTTCCTTCTTCCAGACTGCTCTATGGATTACTGGCCAAGACAAACTTGTTGTCATTGACTATACTGCCGGGATGGAATTGGTAAATATTACTCACCAAAACGTCAGAGTTTTTATTTGTAGCCGTATGGTTCCCCACTTTTTCCCCTCTTTCTCTGTTCCTTCCCATATATTATATTATCTTTCCTCTTCCGCTATATCCCAAACTCCTTCCTGTGAATATTTTTTTGTCTCTTCTCCTTGCATCATTTGGCACGTGTGTTCATAGTAGGTGATAAATAAATTATGCACTGTTATTTTGTGTGTGTGTGTGTGTGCGCGCACACCAAGGTGCAGTTAGGCTGAAGGTAATTTCATATACTGTAATGAGGAAACAAGAATGACCAAACTTCATTACTATATATAGGCTTTTAATAGCAGGTTTAGAAGTTTAGATTCGATACAGTAAGTGCATGGTTCCTATTGGACCCTGAGTAATGATGCTTGGTATCAAATATACTTTGTCCAAGCTGTTTCTTGCAAGAGACCATAGGTGTAATGTTCCTTTTAAAATTTTTCAGAAAATCATGACAAAAAAAAGAGGCTCCCTCTAATTATTTTCTTGCCCCAGGAATCAATCACCACTCTAAATTTCTAAAACTGACAACATCCAGCCAATAATGTTAAGGAGAAGTCACTACCAACCAATAGATGTTTGAGTTGTCTCTGTCTTGACTCCCCCCATACTCACACCTACCCCCACCACAACATCCCAGGAGGCCAAGCAGAGCAAATGTTAAGTCCTGCATGCAGCATACTAGTTCAGGAGCCTCAGTTTCTCCACCAAAACATATCCCCATGGGAAGCAAAATGACCAAAAATGAAAAGTAGCAAAAGCAATCATGCTTAGAGGGGCAATTCAGATAGAACTTTCTGAGACCAGATTTTTTTACTTTGGTTTCTACTTATTGTTTTCATCTATTACTTAGAAGAAAGCTTCAAAGAGAAAAGGAGAAGATACAACAAGGCATATGTGTACCTAGGAAAGAATTTTCCTTTTAATAATAACATACCATTTCTTACAAAAACCAATATTTCAGGAAAACAAAATGTTAGGGAATGTTGTATAAGAAAGAATTTACCTGGTGTTCAGCCTGAGCTCCTGGAAGGGAGCATCTGAGCCTTTGGAACTTACATACAAGTCTCACATTTGGGACTCTCTGAGACCTCACCCTATATGTCTCTTCATTGGCTGGTCCTGACCTGTATCCTTTATAATAAAACTGTAATCATAAGTACAACACTTTCTTGAGTTCTGAGTCATTCTAGCAAATTATCGGACCTGAAGGGATGGTGGAGGACCCTGAATCTATAGCCTGGGAACCCTGGAGCTTACACTAGTGTCTGAAGTGAGGGGAGTTTTGTGGAGGACTGTGACCTCAACCTGCAAGGTCCGCACTAACTCCAAGTAGTTAGTGCCTGAAGGATAAATAGCAAATTGGCGGGGGGAGGGAATATTAGGAGCTTAATTATTAATTCCCATTCATGAATATTTAATTAAGCTTTTTAAAATCATCCAGCTAGGGGTGCCTGGGTGGCGCAGTCCTTAAGCATCTGCCTTTGGCTCAGGGTGTGATCCTGGCGTTCTGGGATCGAGCCCCACATCAGGCTCCTCTGCTATGAGCCTGCTTCTTCCTCTCCCACACCCCCTACTTGTGTTCCCTCTCTCGCTGGCTGTCTCTGTCAATTAAATAAATAAAATCTTTAAAAAAAATTAAAAAATTTTAAAAAATTAAATCATCCAGCTAAAAACACTTTAACTGGAGCATTTATTCCATTACCGTGTGCCATGTCAGGTTGTAGTATTCAAGTAGCTTCATTTTTTATCTTTTCCTGCCTCCCCATAAAAATGGAATAAATAACTCAAACAATCTGGATTATAGTCATTTTGTAATAAGGTATGCTGATAACTGTGATTGTGAACACTGACCATTTATTATAATAATAATAATAATAATAATAATAATAATAGTCAGCCTGACCTAAGCCACAGAAAAGAAAGAACAACTTTAACTCCTAATTTTTGATCTTCCCACTCCTCTACTGAAAAGGAGCGATCTTCTATTTGCTTGGAAACCCTTCTCAATGGCCCTGTGATTATATTTAATTTACTCAGTAAGTCCAGCCTCTGTTATAAAGCTGACTGAAACTAAGTTCTGCATAAGTGAGCAAATGTCAGCATTTCCAGATCTTCTTTAGGCCACTAACTATGTGCATTATTTGCACTGCCTAAAACTGGGGTGATCAATACGATTTTCAAAATTCTCATTGACAGTTCAGTAAAAGAATACAATGCCTTTCTCCCTCAGTTAGTAATGATCTAAATTAACAATAGCCCAATTCAAACTATAATTTCATTCCATTTTCATTACAAGTAAACATCTTAACTAACTTTTCACTTAATATAATTTACCAACAATGACTAATCAGTATATAATACTAATTTCTTTTGACATAATTCCTCCTAATATAATTCTGTTCCTCCTCATATAATTCTTATTAAATTTTTCTTCCTGTAACAAATCTTTAACTTGTCATCTTTCAAACTCTCAATAATTCTGTGTGCAGGCACACATGTGCACATGCCTATGCACGCACACACACACGCACACACACACGCACACACACGCACACGTCGGCTCTCTAAGCCATATACCTTCTATAGTATTGAATGCATGAGGAGCTGAGGAAGCTCAAAACACATCTTTTCGGTTACTAGTGTGGAAAAAATCCCCCACACTTAATTCCAGGCCCCTGTAGCAAAAACAACCAAGACAACAACAAAGGTCCTCTTTTACCCCAAATACTGAGTTTGAAAATGTAGTCAATCAGTAATTCTGGGAAGAACACTGTCACTTACCAAGGATTCCTGACCACTGACTTGCTCTTTATTGGCATTTTCTAGGCTACCCTGATTCTCAGGCTACCCTTTACAGGATAGCTAATGACTTTCTAAAAATTCTTCTCTAAATATTTCAGCTATAGTACGTTCTTCATCAAACTACTCTGATTCAATGGCTCTCATGTACAAAGTTCTTTCTTTTCCATCTCAGTGGCAGATAACCATGAGTTTATCTTGAAATTGTATGGGCACATACTATTATAGAAAAAGCAAGGACTCGATGGCAGAGGCAGGTTGTACAGTACATGTGAGACCAGGGAATGGCCACAGAGAAACAAGCCAGCTTTTGGAGAATTTGATGACAAGAAAGTTTAAAGAATTACAGTTACAGCAAAGCCATGATGGGAGACATCAAGCCCAGACAATAGCATATTCTTTCATTTAAGCCTCAGTTTAAAAATAATTATGATCAGTAGTCAAGAGAAAGGAGCAGTCATAAGAAACTAAAATGATATTTTGATATTGTATAGATTTGATATTGTATAGATTTGATATTCTACAGAAGGTGAGAGCCTTATGAGACTTTGACTCTAAAGGTCTTAGAATGAACTACAATGCAAAATTTTGGAAATTCTCAGTTAAAATGAACATCAGACACGTCAAAACGCTAAACTAATCTGGACAGAGTGGTAACATCAGAAACTTTACCTTTACTACTATATATGAAAGCCCATAATATTGAGAAACTCCAGTTATTTGGACTGACTTGCAGGCCATTCTGATTTAGGAAAAAACTGAGATTATAAACTACCATTTTAAAGCTAGATGGTTACAATAAATGCCGGGGAGAGGAAATGCTATCTCTTCTAGCTCCCTGGAAGGCCTATTATAATAAATCACCAGCACGAATTTAGGGGGCAGTCCCAAGACCACCCTCACTTCTGACATCAATTGTAATTTCAGGGTTCCCAAGACCACCCTCAGGCTTAATAATTTTCTAGACGGACTCAAGTAAGTCACTGAAAGCTGTTATGCTCATTGTTGTGGTTTATAATACGAAAGGATACAGATAAAAATCAGCCAAGAGAAGAGACAGATGGAACAGAGCCCAGAAAAGTCACACACATACCGAGCTTCCAGGTGTCCTCTTCCACTTGAGTTGTAGGAAATGCTAATTTCTCCCACCAATGATGTGTGATAGCATGCATGGAGAACTGCCAACCAGGGAAGCTCACCTGAGCTTGGATGTACGGAGTTTTTATTAGGGCGCTAGCATGTAAACATGGTGGCAGACCTGTAGTCTCCTGATAGAGCTCACATTGTGTGGCCCGAAGCCCTCACAATAAATCGCATTGTTATACCATCTGGTGTGATGCAGGACCCCAAGTAAACAAAGGTGCTCTCCTTAGGCAGAGCATTCTAAGAGCTCAGAGATCACTTCCTTTGCTGAGGGCAAAGACCAGAACTTTTTTTGGGAGGGGCGGGGGGTAAAGTTTAGGAATAATTTTTTTCTGATCCAGATGTTAATCTTGCCTTAAAAGTTTCAGAGGAAATTTAAATTGCTCCTTACTTAAGGTTATATTTATTTAGAGAGAGAGAAAGAGAAAGCACAGGCGAGCCAGCAGCGGGAGGAACAGGGAGAATCTCAGGCAGAATCCCTGCTGAGTGCAGAGCCCCGAGGGGAGCTCAATCACACATGACTTGAGCCAAAATCAAGAATCAGATACGTAACCCACTGAGCCACCCAAGCACCCTTCTCCTTAATTTTTTAAAAGCATTCTTCAATTATATGTACCTACTATAAATGAAGAAAGAATTTATCAAGATATCATCCATGTTTCTATCTTATTTTTCATGTACAATAAATTAGTGATGCCCATATCAAGTAAGGTTGTATTTTAAAATGGGATTAGCATATTTATAATTCCAAACATACCATCAAACAGTGTATCTGTCTCCTGTGGAGATAATACAATGACTGAGTAGTGAAGAAGCAGAGGCTATGTTTTTATAGTTTTTCACCAAAAAAAGGAAAGATATATTGTGGAGAATGTATTTTTTTTTTCATGCTGTAAGTTTATTTACAAACACGTTGAGTATATTGTTGCTGTTTTTCCCCCGTTGTGGAGAATGTAAAACACTCATTCACATAAAAGGCACTGGTGGCTCCTAACTGAATATATATAAGAAACTATCCCATACGAATGCACATTTACCATAATGGAATTAGATCAAAATAATACTTATATACACAGAAATTTGATGTTTCAGTATACACTAATTCCTTTTTTAAATATTCCTTTCTAGAGAAGAATGCTATTTATAAGCAAATCTATAGCCATGGCAACTGCTACCCCTCTCCCCCCAAACCACCACTGTATGTCTGTGTATGCTAATAGAAAATTCATTGAAAAACTAAATACAATATGAAGTAAGAGCAACTCCAATCAAAAGAAATCAAGAACCAGAGACACTGATGCATCAACTCCTTTGGCAGAACAACCCAGAAAGGAAGTATCATTATCATTGCAACACTGTGTTCCTCATACATATTTTATGAACTAAGTTTTTCACACACTTTAGAGGTTAGCAGTGCATTACATTTTTGTCTGCTGCTTGATTTAACAGAATGAAATGCCCTAAAGGCATTTATTAAAACCAGAGGAGGAAAAAAATGCGATTACTGTTAACCTCTGCCTATAACTTACAAAGGCTTTCATGAAACAAGTATCAAAGTGCACTCCAATCACGAAGTGAAATATGAGCTGTTCTGTCACTTAACACTCGCTGTTACTCAGCATTTGCACACTAACATTAAATAGGTTTGTGTCAGCTTAAACCATGGCCTCTGTGCTCCAATGTCCAACTTCCGGAGTCCAAATGCATTAATATTTTGTAATTACCAAACTTGCAAAGGCTTGTCTTTTAGCAAATACTGAATTGTTTGCGTGCTTGTTCTTCTAACTGAACTTACGGAGCATCAGCTCTGTGTAAAGAGCTATGGAACACCAGCTCCCCAAATATCACCAACACAACCTCGGTTGATATGACACTTCCAAGTTTTTTGCCTACTGTGGTAAAGACTGACGAAGATTTCTGTGTCTCAGAGGGGAAAAGGCAAGGTCAGAATTTATGGAGAATCTGAAGTTTGGTTTCCCTGGGACTTTCAGTGCAAGGGAATGAGTAGGACTCCTTGTGCACAGACTGTAGTATCACATTTTAGAATTGCTAGAAACAGCAGGATAAGGATTTTAAGGCCAAAGGTTTGGGAGGTTGGGGCTTCAACAGTTGATCTTTCCAACTGAAGAATGTATGGGTCTTTCTGGAAGTTCTCCTGATCAAAAGGCTCCTAGAATAAAAAGATTATGCTAATGAAGGCAATGGCATAGCCAAATCAATTAAGTAGACAGTAAGCTGCTTTGTGAGGAGGTAGTTTGGTCTTCAGTGTTCTGCTAGTTGCTGAAGGAAGGAACAAAGCTGTGCCTTCAGTGTCTCTAAAGTGGAACGATAGCATAAAAAATTATCTCTGGGTATAACCAACTTAAACAGATATACTAGATGAAAACTGAGACCTACATAATCATCAATTAGGCATGGGGGTTCTAATTTTCATACTAAATGCATGTGTACCAATGTATTCAGGGTCGAATTATATTTATTAACAAATGTCTTTCTGCTTTTAAAATAGAATCTGGGGTGCCTGGGTAGCTCAGTCGTTAGGCGTCTGCCTTCGGCTCAGGGCGTGATCCCAGCGTTCCTGGATCGAGTCCCACATCGGGCTCCTCCGCTGGGAGCCTGCTTCTTCCTCTCCCGCTCCCCTGCTGTGTTCCCTCTCTCGCTCCCTGTCTCTCTGTCACATAAATAAAAATAAAATCTTAAAATAGAATCTGACTATATCACTTTGTTTTGCACATATCATTAGAATTATATCAATTGCATAAAATAATGTTTGAAAAGCCCTGCTACAGAATATATGAGAAAGAGAGTCAGGAAAAATTCACCGGCAAAGTAGAATAGAGAAAATGGATGTCAAGGAGAGTTTTGAAAATAAAGTGGGGAAGGTATCTTTAAAAGTACAGAGTAGATCACATATAATATGTGATACAAAGGCTTTCTACCTGAAGGAAAGAGCAGGCACCAGAGTAGAAGCGAAGAATACATTTATATGTAGGAAGGGGGCATTCAGGTGATGGACGTTTTGAAGTGGACAGGCAGCCATTCAAGGGGCCTTATAATGTGAAAGTTGCGACAGAAAGAAGTTCTCTCAGACTCTCTGACCTGCTGAAGAAGATTCTTTCTCTGGATCACATAGCTCCTTTTTGGTGCAAAAAAGGGGTAAGTGAATAGAATGACTGGGAAAATGGTCAAGTTATGAATGTATTTACCCGAGAAAAGGAATGAAAATATGCACACAGGAGGGAAAAAAAGATCCTAAAGGCAGGAAAAGAAATATTGATGGAAAGAGGAGAGAGAGAGAGAAAGGGAAAAGGAGAAAGGAAAAATAGAGAAGTAGAGAGAGTCAGAGAGAAACTGAAAGGAGCTTAGAGAGCGAGTAGCAGTGGGCTGAAGGCTCAGAAGGGTTGGTGAAGAACCACTGCCAGGTGGTTCAAGTGTGATAGGGGAGAGAGGTCTAGTCCGGATTTTAGGCAGTTTTGGTGTGTGATATATAGTGCAATTTCACCCCTGTGCTAACCCCGGCACGTACAGTGCATGCGTACCACCACCAAGACAAGTCTTTCTTAAAGACAGAACAATGTCCATGCAACCGACCTTACAGGGCAAGGCAAATCCCAATCAATTATTACTGAGCTGTTAAGGAAAATGAGGTCTGAACCAAAACAAAACACAACATTCTCCAAGGCCTGGGCAAAGAAGAGCTTCTGAAAAAGCACTGCCAGATAATCAAACTGGGAGGCAAGAGGAAAAGAATTCATCCACTGAGTGTGCAGCGTGTGTCGAACACCTCATATTTTCCGTTACATTTGACTGTTTTCTCAGGGCCATGAGTGAGTTTCACTATCCCTGTATTAGAGATGAGGAAACTAAGACTCCTTAGTCTCTTAGGCATGACATTATGCTAACCCAACTTGTCTCTGGTTGATTAACTTCTCAGAGAGAGTTAACCTGGCCTGAAGACAAAGACAGAGGAGTGCCACATTTCCTTTGAATTTTTCATTCACTGCCCTCAATTTATGAGAATGTGTCAACTGCCTGAGTATAGCACATCTGTCTTACCTTCAAGCAACTTCTCTCGCTAAAAGCCATGAGTAGCAGATGAGAAGGCGGCAATCAATAAATTGAAAGAGAGAAGCTTTAGTTTGGAGGGAGGAATCATTTCCAGTTTTAATCTCCCAGCTTCCTCCCTATACTCTCCTCCCTAACTTCAGCCCCCGCACCTTGAGTTGGCAAGATACACGGCAAGGCAGTGTTCATCCAGCACTGATAGCACATTGAGGCAAGGAAGAACATCTCAGGGAGGAAGAAAATACAGAAGTCACACTGAACCACAGTTTGAAGAGAGACTGTGCTGACAAGGAGTTCTAAAAAATGAAGAACCTCACTGGTGATCACAAATCAAAGGGTATTAGGATAAGGCAGAGGAGCCTTCAATTTTCATAATGTAACACAGTCTTGGATAAATCTGACAGAATTATATATGTTAGTGGGACTTGTAAATGGACTCATTATGGAGAAAAAAGTAAAGGTTACATTTTATTAAATTTAGTCATAACCCAATTTGTCATCCCTATAAATAATACAAATAAATATACAGATTAAGTGCATGGCATCTGCTTTTTTTTATAAAATATATACTAAAACAATCACTAATTTCTTAAAAGTCACCTAGATAGCGCTGCTCAATGGTATCATCTACTCCCTAAAGTAGGAAACACCGTGTTCATTTAAATAAGGAAATAAGGACAAAGAAAAGGCACCATGGCTGAATCGTAAGAATCATACGAATAAAAGGAAAATGAGATGATTGCTGAGAGTGTTGGCAGGGATCGTATTACGCAGGGTCTTATGAATCACTGTAAGGATTTGGGGCTTTGTCACGGGAGCAACAGAAAGACACTGTAGAGTTCTAAGCAGAAGAGTAACAACATTAGGTCCTTTTTTTGAAAAGATCATTCTGACTGCTTCATGAGTAATGAATCACAAAGTGGTAAGAGTGTGCTGTTGGTGGAAAGCATGTAGGGGACAACCACAGAGTGCCAGACAGAGGTGACTTTGGCTTGAAGTAAGATTTGCCTGTGGATATGGAGAGAAAATGACCTGAGAAAATTGCTGAGAGGTTAGAATTCCATAGATTTGGTGGTTTCATGGACGCATGGGGTGAGAGAGGTGCTGAGAATGGATCTCAGCGTTCTGGCAGGAGCAGCTGGATGGTCAGCGCGACAATATGCTGAGTAAGGAAATACTCACAGGAGGTCATGAGCTCCATTTTGAGGATGTTCAGTCTGAGATACTTGAAAGGCACCCAAGTTACAGCTATAATGTACATAAACAAAATCTTGTGTTCAGACGGGAAGTAGACTAAAGATAGGACCTTGGAAACCATCCTCATAGACACAGAAAATGAACTCATGTCCGTAGATGAGAGAAACAGGGAGACAAAAGAGAATAAAAGGAAAGAAGGTTATGGATAAGCCTGGGAAAATCCAACATTCATATTTGGGGTAGAAGAGATTTTGGTAAAGATGATTACAAAAGAGGATCCAGAGGCAGGAAGGAAAAACAGGAATCACTGAAACCACTATGACGTGTACTGTGGGTATTTTTCACTTGTTGTTTCTAATCTTTATATCAGCTATGTAAGATTAAATGGAAAAATAAATGAATGAATACTCATAAAAATATCCACCCTGGAGAGAAATTAAACCTAAGCACCTCCTATAAGGTGAATTCCCCTTTAAGGTACTCTATGCTATCTTACGTTTCCCCCAAAGACTGTGGACAGCACAGCACCCATCACTACTACATTGTAGAAATATGGAACCAGTTGATTGCTAAAAAAATGAATTTTAATAGAACATGGTATGGACTTTTAATCAAATATACTGAAAAGAGAATGCTTCTGGGGAAAAAAAATTATTTCCTTTTCTTTCCTCCTATTTCAAAGCTAAAAATAATTCTTAAAAATTTTAAATTTGGGGGGCACCTGGGTGGTTCAGTCGGTTAAGCATCTGCCTTGGGCTCAAGTCATGATCCCAAGGTCCTGGGATCAAGCTCTGGGTTGGCTCCCTGCTCAGCTGGGAGCCTGTTTCTCCCTCTCCCTCTTCCCCCCACCCCCTGCTTGTGCTCTCTTGCTCATATTCTCTCTCTCAAATAAATAAAATATTTTTAAAAATTTAAATTGTGGTATTTAAACATTTCAATTATTTTCCACTGCTAGTTTTAATAATTTTCAAAATCTTGCTTGAGGATGGATGGAGTGAAATCTATGAAAGTGTAATAATGGAAGGAAAAAAGGAAAATGCTACCAGAACTAGGTGCTGTAAATTCGAGCAAGCAGAATGCTGTCTTTATATAATTGGAGAAAATAGATCTTTACTTGAGGGTTAGGACTGGATGACAGATAATAATGAGTCTTCATCTCAGCTTCTTATTTGTAAATCGGAAGTAATATCACCTACAAGATAGGGCTCAGAGGGTCAAGACAAAAGATATTGGTGAAACTGCAGTTAGTACCAGGCTCACAGAAAGCATTCAATAAATATTCATTCTTGGAAAGTCAAATTCAAATGAAAAAAAAAAAAAAAGATTATCATACTGGCGAATAGAGAAAACAATGAATGAAGAGTACCTGGTCTTTTAAAATTCAAACTGGCTTTGTTGGAGATCTTTGTGAAGACAATCTTATGTGATGATTAAGATCCACACCACCACCGACATCAGACTGCCGAGGTTCAAACCCCAGCTCTACCACCTACCAGTGTAGAACCTGGCTAAGTAGGTCAACCTTGCCTTCTGTCGGTTTTCTTATCTATAAAATGTTAACAACAGTATCTACTTCACTGGCTTCTTGTGAAAATTAAATGAATTAACACATGTAATGAAAATATATATGAAGTTAATAGATAGAGAGCACTAAATACATTCTGACACAGGGCAAGTGCTCAAAAAGGGTAATCTTTTATTATCTACACATATGAAACAGTAACTCTATGGCAGGATAGGAGATACTAATTTCTACCCTGGTCTTGCTGGTACAGGAGAGGAAAAATAACAGATTTTCTCCTTGGCCTTCCCCTTAGAAGAACAGCCAAGCCTTGTGTCCAAGGTCTAAGTTCCTTATTACCTATGCCTTTGAGTCAAGTTTTTGTCTGCCTTGAGATTCATAGGCATAACTAGAGAAAAAAACCCACTAAGTTCTTGGATCATAAGATTAAGGACACAGATGTCTATCAACTGACGAGTGGATAAAGAAGATGTGGTATATATATATACAAATGCATATTAATCAGCTATAAAAAAGAATGAAATTTTGCCATTTGCAACCATGAGGATGGAGCTAGAATAATTATGCTAACTGAAATAAGTCAGAGAAATTAATTTAAAAAAATTTTAAAGATTCTATTTATTTATTTTTGTGAGGGGGGTGGAGAACACGCACACACAACCAGGGTTGGGGGGGTGGCAAAGGGAGAAGCAGACTCCCTACTGAGTAGAAAGCCTGATGCGGGACTCTATCCCAGGACCCAGGGATCGTGAACTGAAGCTTAACCAACTGAGCCACCCAGGAGCCCTCAGTCAGAGAAATTTAAATACCCTATGATTTTACTCATACATGGAATTTAAGAAACAAAACAGATGAACATAGGGAAAAGAAAAAAAAAGAGAGGGAGACAAAGATAAAATAGCTTAACTATAGAGAACAAACTGAGGGTTACTGGAGAAGTGGACAGGGGGACGAGCTAAATGGGTGACGGGTACGAAGGAGGGCACTTGTGATGACCACCAGGTGTTATACACAAGTGATGCACCACTACATTCTACACCTGAAACTAATACTGTATGTTAGCTAACAGGAATTTAAGTAAAAACTTAAAAAAAAAAAATAGTAAGTAAGCTAGATGTCTCTAGAAAGATATGGAAGAGTGTCTAGAGCTGGATTCCTAGGAAAGAATGACATGACTCAGAGACCAAGATCCCTGAAGACCTGAAAAATAGAGGCAAGCTTTGCAAAAGCCGGAGATTTATGTGCTCGATGCATGCAGAAACCTGGATAGGGAGGGAGTTGCTGGATGCTTTGGATTCTGAACACAATAGCAAGTGTTTCCACCTGATCAAGCTGGTTGTATATCCGAACTACCCATGCCTGCTATATGTCTACAGCCAGATACGGACATATCAGTGTCTCGCAAATTTCAGAAGGCTGATGTTCAACTGTGGCAATGGTGATAAACAATAGTAATTCACATGGCTATGGCCATTTTGGTGCACCTAAGCCCTAAGATATCCTTACAGGCTAATGGAGGTAGAGAAGGAGCCAATATTAAACAATATAGAATTTCCTATCAACACTGCTGTGTGGGGACTTGAAACCAGCTTGATCTTTAAAAAACACACACACACACACACACACACACACACACACACACACAAAACCCCCACAAAAAAAAACCCATGATTTTAAATGACCTTTATTGTATCTGAATTTTGTGGGTTTCATTCAACCAAATAAGAGTTCTGTTATGAATGTGGAGTACCTATTATATTGATCTAGTTGAGGTTGTTCTAACCTTGTTCTAAACTAATTGGACACTGACTGCTTTACTATTCTTTTGGAAGTTGCACCTAAGGATATAATGAGTTTAATAAAAATGGTGCAATGTCACACACTTTGTGGTAGGGCGTTTCTTTTTATGTAAGTATGTGACATAAAAAGTAAGAGATAACACATAACTGCTAAAATAAATATGTCTTACGAGTTGAACTGGGTATGAAAATCACTTTAAGGAACAAGGCTATAATATAAAATCTGATGTCTACTTTGAGTTTTAAGAGATTTACAGACCTTCAAATATAAAATTAACAGATAAACTATATTTTGCACTGTTTTGCTGAACTTCAATAATCCAAGTCATACTTGAAAATGTAGAATAATGCCCTCTAGAAATCTTCAAATAGACATACCGATTGAAAACATTCACTCTGTTTGCACACATCAGATTCCCATACATCCATTTTAAGAAGAATTTTAAGAAAAAAAAGTTTTCCCAGCTAATCCCTTCATCATTAAACCATCATACACAATATCCTGTTTCTCTTGCTTGAATCAAGAATTCTGTGGTCAGTTCCCCTAAAGCCTACCTAAAATATTCTTTTGCCCTTTAAAGTGTTTTTTAAATGCAAAATCCAGCAACTTGCAGCCTAAGAGAAAAAAAAAATTATTTGTTCTTCTCACATTATTATCTCTATACACTACATCACTCCCTCTCCAATTACCAATTTCCTCATGTGTATCTCTCAGAATAAAATATAAAGCTATAGGTTCTCTGATGTACCCCACAGTCTGGAAGATTTTAATGGCAATCTGCCATGAAGAGCTTTCCATAATAAGAATAAGTCTTTTTGTATCTCATCTTCTTGTCATCTGTGTTAACGCAGTTAGTTTTAATGTAAAAATAAAGTGGTTTGGTTTCTTGGTCAAGAAGGTATATTTTTAAAAGCTCCCTCTTTCTGTATAAACCCAGAAATGATAAATAACAAAAAAATAAAAGGTCTTTAGATTATTTTTGAATACCTACCTCTGTTTGAAAGGAAAAAAGAAAAACTCTGTAGTTTAAAAAGAGCAATATCTCTCCTTAAAAAAAGATAATGAATGGGAGAAAAGAAAGGAAAGGGGAACAAGAACAGAGAAAGGAAATAAGAAATTAAGAGAGAAAAAGAGAAAGAAGAGAAGCAAACCATAAGACCATTTCACACAGATATTGTCCCGACCCAAGGCACACAAAGGAGAAATCTTTTCTGGAAGTTGAGCTCATAAAGTGTAATAATAAAGTTTAGAGAAACACCTGCACCATGAAAGTTGTACTCAGTATCTACAAATAAGAGGTTTTCCGTCTAAGAAAACAGAGATAAAATAAATCCGTAAAGAGCTTTAAGGCATGTATCTTTGAAAATCCTCATAAATAAAGGTATGAGTAGCATCCACAAATTAAAATGGGAAGTTGTTAATATTAGACAATTATTAAGTAAAGTCAAATATTTAAAAGGCCAACTTAGAAAACTTACAAAGAAAAAAATGCTTAATATTTTAAATATATATATAACAATTCAATTTCAATATATATTCAATTATGGTTCATTGGAGTTAGCCCAAGAAACACAATGATAATATCATTTACAAATATTATTAAACACAAAAAACAATAACATTTATGGGGATATATATAGTAAAAATAGACAAACTTGCATGGGAATAATACATGACAATTTTAGGAAAGTAGTTACCCCTGGAGTGGAAGGAACTGAGAATAAAGGCAATGCCACTGTCACGATATCTAATTTATTCTTTTTAAAGAGGAGATTTTGAAGCTAATATGGCAAATATTAGCATCTTTTTTTAAAATTTTGGTAATATTCATGGGTGTGTTCTCCACTTTTCTATTTGGTTGGAATTTTAATAATTATTACATACCTATTTATTTTTTAAAAAATTTGTATGCACTAAAAACTATGGGGACTGTTGAGCTTCACTGCTACATTGTTAGTCAGGGAGTCCCAAACTCTCGCCTGCCTCATTCAGAGGATTTAGTTTCTCTAAACTTCCAATCTCCTGCCTGGGCTATTTATCCAGCCATAAGCATCCTTGAAGCCAAACACCTGTTTCCAGTAGAACACCTCCACCTCTCCCCCTACGTGTCTGGTGCCCCAGAGACCAGAATATGATTGCTCCTGAAAATAAATAGCCAGTTGCCTTGAGGACAGGGCTAGGCTAATCACATAACTGTGTGGAATAGGAATGGGAATCTAGGGATTTTAGCTTCTCTTTTCAGCTCTTCTAAAGATCCCTCCAACCCCAGTTTCCGTCATATCCCTTACCTCCTTCTTTCTAGTGCCCTGGTTCCTTAAATTTCTGAGTTATTCCAGAATTTTGGCAGGTCAATCAACTGGCATTGGTGGGCAGCCCTCTGTCTTTCCTTAGATTCTAGCCTCTCCCTCTCTGTCATTCCACACAACTGTCCACTTCCTGTCTTCAAAAAATGTAAGACCCTACCAATGCTCACCCACTGTTACCTGTCCCCTCCTTTCCCTGTGCTCTTGTGGACGTGTACTTAAAAAAAAAAAGTAATTACTGTTACTTTAGAGAAATTTACAAAGGAGCATAAATATGTGTTTTTACCACTTTTGATCAAAAGTCACTTGTTTTCCCAGCTTTTAAAAAAACAGCATAGGGGCGCCTGGGTGGCACAATGGTTAAGCGTCTGCCTTCGGCTCAGGGCGTGATCCTGGCGTTATGGGATCGAGCCCACATCAGGCTCCTCCGCTGTGAGTCTGCTTCTTCCTCTCCCACTCCCCCTGCTTGTGTTCCCTCTCTCGCTGGCTGTCTCTATCTCTGTCAAATAAATAAATAAAATCTTAAAAAAATAAAAAAATTAAAAAACAGCATAAAATAAATGTATCTTTCATTTTTAATGTAAAGATTTCCCATGTAGTACTTACCAGGTGCAAAGTTAAAGGAATGTTCTGAGATAAACCTAAGAGCAGGATCTTACAACTCCAAAAAAAAGGGCTGAAATCCTTGCTAAGACTAGTCAAACAATACTTCAAAGTACTCTATGTATGTGCTTTAAAGTGAAGAGGTAATTTAGCCCAGTAGGTAAATTTTTAAATCTTTTACAAGAAGTACCTGTGTTTAAACCCATTTCCTTTCATCCTGTGGGAATATCAGGATGTCTTATCAACCACTAATTTCAAACTAGTGGCTTATCTCCTAAGCAGTCTTATTTGGCTTGTGTATTTAAAATAAATTTGAACATGCATTTAGGTTAGGCCTACATTGGCCCCATACTCGCTATTTTTGCAACCCTCTTCTTTTTTTTTTTTTAAAGATTTTATTTATTTATTCGACAGAGATAGAGACAGCCAGCGAGAGAGGGAACACAAGCAGGGGGAGTGGGAGAGGAAGAAGCAGGCTCATAGTGGAAGAGCCTCACGTGGGGCTCGATCCCATAACGCCGGGATCACGCCCTGAGCTGAAGGCAGACGCTTAACCGCTGTGCCACCCAGGCGCCCCTGCAACCCTCTTCTTGATTTACATATTTACATTATCTCCCTGGACCCTGTAGGTGACTGGGGTTTACAATCCTTGTATGGAATTCTCACCAAACTGAAGCCAGAGCCCTTTAAATGAACCCAACTCTTAACAAAGACAGAGCAAGTGCTAGGCATCAGCAATATAAAGAAATCTGAACTGATACCTTCCTTTTACAGACTCTAACAAAATATAAAAGAAAAAATAGGGTTCAGTAAGTCACAAGAGAACCGCTCTTTATGAGTACCACTTTGGACGTTTTCAGAGGAACACAGAGCAATCCCTGACTCCCTTTGTTCTTAATCCAGATTAGTTAATGAGTCAGCTTCAAATATTTATAAGGAAAACCCTATATGTTGCTTGGGGAGTAGCCTAAGAGTTTCAGTTATAAACTGATGCTTTCACCTTGAAATGTCTGCTACCTCAACTTGCAACAGCTGGGGGGCCAGTGCTCTGAGAAAAAGCCTGGCTAACGGAGCAAAGCCTTGCGAACACCCCATCTCAAGTTTTATGACTTCTTAATGGCTTGAATCACTTGTAGGTGTTCTTAATACCTGCTGTCAGTTTGGAAATGTTTCTCACTTGGCAACTGGATAAGGACAATAAACTTGTCAAGCAGGCAGCTAACTATTCAATCTATTATTAAAAACATAAAATCCGAAGAAATGGAAAAGCTGTTTAGGTCTGTAGCTCCTCACTAACACTTTTCATCCGGAATGTCTTTTAAAAGCACTTCCTGAAGTTTATTCCCTTATTAAGGGAATTATCAGAGAATAAATTATGTGGTAATAATCTAGTGCTCTTTCTAAATAACAAAGAGGAGCAATAAATATGAGAAGATATTTATATTATGTGCTTTTAATAACTGCTGGTAGTTACAAACACATTATTTTAATTAAGGAAAGGCTTAGCAGAAATCAGTTACGGAAAGTATCTGTGGCTAACCCTTTTCTTTCCAGAAAAAAATGCAAAGATAAACACAGATTTTTGTTTCCGAAGAGAATAAATGCATTGAACACATAATTATCATTCCCAGATTCGGGTTTTATTTTGTTGCTCCTGAAATAAACTTACAACTCTCCTTTCACCTACTCAAATATGCACTTTCAAAATAATTAATATCCATTGAGTAATAAAATGGCACCTGGTGATATTGTAAGAATTAGAGTTACTAAGACCTCCCTATTATCATTCAGGAATAGAGTTAAGATACTTGAGAGACATGAACTCAGCAGCGTACATCTGTGGGCTTTAAATAGGGTTCCAAAAATCACTAGTAAGAAAACTTGCAGTCTCTGGAGTTTTGAAAGAGTTCAGTCAGATACATTTTATCAAAATTACTTACTGCACATGGACTCGTTCAATAGGAACAAACACCTTATTCATTTTGACCAGTTATCCATTGGTTACCAGTTATCAGTTATTTATTTGTAACAGGTTTACTGAGGGGGGATCACAATTCAACGGATTATAAACATGAAATGATTTGATTTCCCCGTATCTACTCTAGGAGTTACAAACTGGCAGCCTATAAACTTAAGCAGTAGTTTGTTTTGCCTGTAGAGTTGAAAATAAAAGTGAATTTGAATGTAAGTGAAGTATGCTCAATCTTACTTGTCACTGTACTCCATACTCTCTGTGGCAGGTAGAATTCAATTTTATGATGGCCCCTGAATTCCCACCCACTGGGGCACATCCCACGGATAACACCTTCCTCTTGACTGTGGCTAGGACCTGTGAATGATGGATGCCACTCCCACTGGTAAATCACGACATATTGCCAAGGTGAAAGTACTTTCCAGATTCAGTTAAGGTTCCTTATCAGTTGACCTTAAGTTGTTCTGAAGGACAGTCTCCTGGTGTGCTTGACCTGGTGTGCTTGACCTAATCATCAGAGCTCAAAGAGCGTCTTGGCCCCTCCCGAAGCAGCAGAGTTCTTTTCTGGCTGCCTTGAGGAAGCACACAGTCGTGCTGCCAACTGCTTACAGAGGGGGCAGCTGAGGGCCTGGATTCCACAACTGTGAGGAACTGAATTCTGCCAACAACCTGAGCTTGGAATTAGGTCCTGAGCTCCGGAGGAGAATGCATTCTGTCTGGCACATGGATCGCAGTCTGGTGAGATGCTGAGCTGAGGACCCCGCTAAGTCATTCCCCCACTCCTGATCCTCTGGAAACTGGGAGATAAGAAACACGTGCCATTTTAAGCCACGAAATTTGTGAAGATTTATAACAAAGCAACAGAACCCTCGCCTTGATTCACACTTAACCCCTTTCCATCTTTTTGACATCTTAGAGAGTTTCTGTAATATTCTCAACAGTTTCAGTTACTAAAACTTTCTAGCTCACAGTTTTAACTTTGTATCAATT
Organism: Ursus arctos; assembly: GCF_023065955.2. Classification (NCBI taxonomy): domain Eukaryota; kingdom Metazoa; phylum Chordata; class Mammalia; order Carnivora; family Ursidae; genus Ursus; species Ursus arctos. The sequence goes on from NW_026622875.1 coordinate 4,234,416, forward strand.
TAAAGCTCTTGAGCTCACCCAGTGCAAGTTACCGCAGTGGCTGTGCCTGCTTGGAGTAACGTGGGGAAAGTTCTGTCTTTCCCACTTTTTTCAGCGTCTACATTTCTGTATTGGGCTCTGTAAAGAGGAAAAGGAGACCTAGAGATGGCATTCCATTGGTATACATAGTGGGAGGTTTGTTCTACTTGGTCTGATTTCACTCAGTCTACAAAAGTGGCACTAATGCCTTTCTCAAGGATGTTTGGCTTCACTCCAGCCCTGCTCAGTTGCTAAGGATTCCCCCAGGAGAAGCACCGTCGGACCTCCCTGGGTCTCCTGCTAGTGGACTACTCCCAAAATGCCTCCCCAGGTTGAAAAACAACTCCTATGTCACTGAACCTGTCTGAAAGCTGAATGTCCCTCCTCTAACTTCACACTCCCCTCCGGGGGGAGACCTGTGTACTTAGAGGCCCTCTTCCATGATGTCTGAGGACTGTGGAGAACTGGAAAAGGATGAGGTTGCCCCCAACTCCTGCCATGTTATGTTAGAATACCTTCAAGCCCTGCTGGAAAGCTCCTTTAATTCTGCTTTCAAAAATGCATAAGAGGGAACTAGTCTTTAAATTCATCAATGCCTTCCAACTATGGGGGACCCATATCAGGCTCCCTCACAAAATCAGAGAACAGAAACACGTTTGGTCTACATAGACTTTAGTTCAATATTCATCTAGCCAGAGAATAAAAAAGAAAGATTCCTTTTTTGGACCCAAATACTGTGTATCATTGGTACTTTCCATTAGAATTCAGAGTGCAAGAGATTTTTCCTCATATTTGAGCTTTAGCTCAACTTCCTGAACAATAAGAAAAGTCTCACATCTGGCTGCCTTGTTAATTTATCCAAGACAGCAAAACCAGCTCTCTCCTCTTTAAGGAGAGAAAACTGTAAAGTTTTAAAGACCAAGCACCATCTACACTCTTTTCCTCCTCCCCACAAATAAATTTGTGCTTATGCACCATTCATAGAACAAGCTGTCAAAAAATTTCCATCACTTTTTCCTCTTACCATCTTCACCAAAAATAGAAAAGGAAGAAACCCAGGCTCCAGGTTTGATTCTCCATACAGTGAATTATCAATAAAGAGCACCAACGAGACTGAGACCCATTCGCAAAAAAGCCAAAGCTTGCTTCAGGTCATTATGGATATTCTATCTTACCGATCTCAGGGCTCAGCCCACCTCTGTCTGTGATAGCTCCTAAAAAAAAGTCCACATTAACCCTGCAAAGTGCTTTCCACTTAGGAAAGCACACTTTTTCAGTGCTGTCCTTCTTTTTATTAATAACTTTATTTTTAGAGAAATTTTAGGTTCACAGCAAAATACAGCAAAAAGGAAGTGGAGTTTCCATACACCGCCATCTACACCACCAACACACAACCCCCTGTAATACCAACATCCGCCAGCACAGCGCTGCATTTGTTACAACTGATACACGTACACTGACACACCATGATTACCCAAAGTCCGCAGTTTACATTAGCCTTCAGTCTTGGGTATTGTACACTCTGCAGGTTTTAACAAATGTATAATGATATATATCTGCCATTATAGTACAGACCATAGTAGTTTCACTGCCCTAAAAACCTATGTTGACACATAATTACATAAGTTTGTAGTTTATATTAGAGTTCACTCTTGATGTTGCATATTTTAGGGGTTTGGACAAATACATGTCATGTATCCATCATTAAAATACACAGAATATTTTCACTATCCTAAAAATCCTCTCTGCTCTATCCATCCCCCAACCCCAACAACCACTGATCTTTTTAATGTCTCCACAGTTTTGCCATTTGCAGAATGTCATGTGGTTGGAGTCCTACAATGTGTAGCCTTTTTAGACTGGCTTCTTTCACTCAGCAATATGCATTTAAGGTTCCTCCACATTTTCTAGTGGTTTGATAGCTCATTTCTTTTTAGTGCTGGATAATAGTCCATTGTTTGGGTGTACTACTGTTTATCCATTCACCTAACTGAAGGATATCGTGGCTGCTTGCAACTTTTGGCACTTAAGAATAAAGCTGAAGACATCTGTGTGCAAGTTTTTTGCTGTGGACGTAAGTTTTCAATTCATCTGGGAGGTACCCAGGAGCAGGACTGCTGGATCAGATGGAAAGGCAATGTTAGTTTTGTAACAAACTGCCAAACTCTCTTCCAAAGTGGATGTACTGTTTTATTTCCACCAACAATGACTGAGAGCTCCTGTTGTTCCATATCCTTGCCAGTGTTTGGTGCTATCAGTGTTTGCAATGTTTACCATTCTAAAATGTATATAGTGGTATTTCATTGTTATTTTAATTTGCATTTCCCTGATGACATATGATGTGAAGCATCTCTTTATATGCTTACATGCCATCTGTATATCCTCTTTGGTAAGGTATCTGCGAAGCTGTTTGACCCATTTTTTAATCAGGTTGTTTGTTTTCTTATCGTTGAGTTAGAAGAGTTCTGTATATCTATTTGCATAATACCCTGTATTAGATGTGTCTTTTGTAAATATTTTCTCTCAGTCTGTGGCTTGCCTTCACATTCTCTTGACATTGCCTTTCACAAAGCAGAAGTTTTTAATTTTAATAAAGACTAGCTTATCAATTCTTTCTTTCATGGATGGTACCTTTGATATTATATCCAAAAAGTCATTATCACACCCAAGGTCATCTAGATTTTTTCCTATGTTACCTTCTAGGAGTTTTATAGTTTTATACAGGTAGGCGGCTTTATTTGTCAGTTACTAAAATAACACCTAGAACACAGTAGGCACTCAAATTCTTACTGAATCAATTTACTTGTGTACCTGTGTGCAGTATAATTTGTTTTTTGCCTTAGGTTTCCGATGAGGAGTTTCAAAACCTTTTAGAAATTCCTGAGTGATAAGAGTCTTTGCAATGCTAATCAGTGACTCCTGTGGACCCCTAGGTAGCTTCAGGTTGGAGCTGGTCACCAGAAAGACCAACCAAACACTTACAGGGTTGAACTCTCAGCCCCCTCAATCTCCAGGGAGGGGTGGAAGACTGCAGATTGAGCTCAATACTTTGGCCATTGATTTAATCAATTGTGCCTTTATAGTGAAACTCAGTGGTACGTTTTCCTGATTGGTGATCACACTGATATGCTGGGAGAGTGAACCACCCCAGTTCTTCAGGTAAAAGGCATGGAAGCTCGGTATTCAAGATCCTCTCAGACTTTGCTCTATGTGTATGCCACACACACACACACACACACACACACACATAAACTAAGCCTAATGCTTTCCTGAGTTGAGTTGTTCCAGTGAATTATCAAATGTGCACTGAGTTGTGGGAACTCCCTAACTGCTGGTCAGTTGGTCAGAAATGTGAGTGGCTGGGGCGCCTGGGTGGCACAGCGGTTAAGCGTCTGCCTTCGGCTCAGGGTGTGATCCCAGGCGTTATGGGATCGAGCCCCACATCAGGCTCCTCCGCTAGGAGCCTGCTTCTTCCTCTCCCACTCCCCCTGCTTATGTTCCTTCTCTCGCTGGCTGTCTCTATCTCTGTCAAATAAATAAATAAAATCTTTAAAAAAAAAAAAAAAGAAAGAAATGTGAGTGGCTTCAGGACCCCTGAACTTTTAACTGGCTTCTAAAGTAAGGGTATCGAGATAGGGACTCTATCCTTAAACCTGTAGATCCTGAGCTTAATTCTGGGTTGTCAGCCTCCAAAGTGCACTGAACTGCCGTTCCCCAGATGGGACTCCAACAGAATACTGTGTGTAACAAACCACTTAATTGCATTTCCACAAGAGTGTACACTGTATTTGTCTGGTATCTACAAACAAGGCCCAGTCTCAAACTGCAAATTCTCATGATTAATGCATGGAATAATTTTTAAACTAACTGTACAATACAATGACAAATAGGAGTCCAATCAATGCATTGATTTTTTTTCCATGCTGCTGAATGTTTGCCCTTATTCACTTTTTAACCAATGACTTATACATATATTTGTTTCTCTGAGTAGTATCGTTAAATAAAATTTTATGGACACAAAAATAGAATTGAGATGCCAGGAACTGCAACTTTGAAATGAATTGATTAAGGTAAACCAAGTCATCATTAATACTACCTGAAATATATTGTCACTACATCAGCACATAATGTGACACTCGTTAATTTTATGCACTCTATGAAGAGTATATTCTAATAGCTTCTAGGTTAGCAGGGGTAAGTAAATTAGGCAAAACATCAGGAAGGCATTAGAAAAGCAGGTGACTCCTATTACACTGGTTTTTCATAAGCTGAGATAAGGATCTACAATAGACGCAATCAATTATTTCAAAAGAAATTTAAGTTCAGAAATCAATAACTGGCTTTCTTTGCACAAGGGGAATATCTAATAGCAGCAATCAGTAACTAGGGCAACTTCTAACCTGATACATTTAGCCAAAATGATTTCAATTTCTATATCCAAGTATGTTTTAGTGCTTCTATTACATCGTATTACTCTGAAAATTTTCATTAGAGATTCAAGGCTTTTCAGAACTGAAAGTCACCATAGAAATCATTCTGAGATAACATCTGCTGGAGACACCTTATGAAGCTAAATTTGGATTTGGTTTAAATATGTAATAAGGACGATTGTTATATTACACTAATCCTCTTGCTTAATGAAAGCAAAGTGAAAAATATAGGTGTTGTGTTTCACTTGTAAGCACCGTAAGAATTTAGGATATTTTAGAAGTGCTGGGCAGATTTTATCTTTATCTCATCAAATATAAAACAGATTTGTTAGCAAATCAATAGTGCAAAGGAAGAAAATGTTTCTTCTGCTGGAGAGTGAAGAACAACCACTGTTTCAATCACCACTTTAACAGCAGTGTTTGCATTCAAACAATGAACTGTTAATTACAAATGATTATCTGTATGTAAAAACAAGTTCTCAAGATATATATAACCCACCTCTTTCCTGAAAGCCAGCAACAAAATATCTCTGTGCCCTTGAACCTAACAAAATTTTTAAAATATTCTATAAATTTGACTCTTCATAAAGTCAGATACAAATTAAGAAAGTTTTTTCAGTGTGTGCAAAGAACAAACGAGCTTAAAATCACGATTACTATTCTTTCAGTGGAAGAAGTTTAAGGAAATTTTTTTTAAAGAATACAGAAATGAGCCCAAACTACTTAATCCCAGTCCCAACATTATATTTAAAATTTTACATCTTTGTACCTTTTCAGTAAAGATATTGAAAAAAGAGTTCTGAAAATACATAAACAAATGATGAATACATACATTAAATAATTGTAATTGCCAAATATAGGTGATACCTGCTAGAAGAGCAGATTTTGAATTGTCCTGTGTGTAACAGGATTTCTCAGCCTCCGCACTGTTGACACTTCGGGCTGGATAATTGTGACGGAAGACTATCCTGTGCATCATGGGATGTTTACTAACATCTCTGGTCTCTGCCCACAACACACCAGCAATTCCTACTCCCTACCTCAGTTGTGACAACCAAAAATGTCTGCAAACATTGCCAAATGCCCCCCAAGGGTGGGGACAAAATTACTCCCAGTTGAGAATCACTGGATAGTTTGTTGAAAATACAGATTGTTGAATCCCATCCCCCAGCAATTTTTCTTTCCCCCCTAGCAATTCTGATTCAGCAAGTCTGAAGAGATCTGCCCTTTTTTTTTTTTTACAGCCACTCTGCATTTTTCTTATGTGGGTATTCCCAAACCCCATTTTGATGCCACTACGTAACATCACAGGGAAGGGAGAGGCATTCGCAAAGGCGGGCTACGTGTCCAGCAATCTGACCTCAACAACCCTTCTGACTGTCCAAAGCTGAGAGCTGGAAGTGAACCGCGAATGTCTTCTTATTAATCAGAAAACCATGTATCTTTTCAAGCCCCACAATAATATAGAATGTTTTCATGAGCTCTGGATTCTCCCAATAGGCCTCTGAGGGAGACAGGAAAGATATTTTACAAATAGTCTTCCATAACCATTTCTACCTCATTAGGATTTATATTTCTAGTTTCTGTGATCATGAATAATAGCACAACAAAAGCCAATCAACTCTTTCAACTGCATGGCATCCCTAGAGAAAGCAGATTCAGGGTTGTCTTATTTAAAATTATACACCTTTGCTGGAGAGGATGTGGAGAAAGGGGATCCCTCCTACATTGTTGGTGGGAATGCAAGTTGGTACAGCCACTCTGGAAAACAGTGTGGAGGTCCCTTAAAAAGTTAAAAATTGAGCTACCCTATGGCCCAGCCATTGCACTACTGGGTATTTACCCCAAAGATACAGACGTAGTGAAGAGAAGGGCCATATGCACCCCAATGTTCATAGCAGCAATGTCCACAATAGCTAAATCGTGGAAGGAGCCGAGATGCCCTTCAACAGATGACTGGATTAAGAAGTTGTGGTCCATATATACAATGGAATATTACTCAGCTATCAGAAAGAACGAGTTCTCAACATTTGCTACAACATGGACGGGACTGGAGGAGAGAATGCTAAGTGAAATAAGTCAAGCAGAGAAAGACAATTATCATATGATTTCTCTCATCTATGGAACATAAGAACTAGGAAGATCGGTAGGGGAAGAAAGGGATAAAGAAGGGGGAGGTGATCAGAAGGGGGAATGAAGCATGAGAGACTATGGACTCTGAGAAACAGACTGAGGGCTTCAGAGGGGAGGGGAGTGGGGTAATGGGATAGACTGGTGATGGGTAGTAAGGAGGGCACGTATTACATGGTGCACTGGGTGTTATACGCAACTAATGAATCATCGACTTTACATCAGAAACCAGGGATGTACTGTATGGTGACTAACATAATATAATAAAAAAACATTAAAATAAAAAAATAAATAAAAAATTAAAAAAATAAAATAAAATTATACACCTCGGGGTGCCTGGGTGGCTCAGATGGTTAAGCATCTGCCTTCAGCTCAGGTCATGATTTCCAGGTCCTGGGATCGAGCCCCACATCAGGCTCCCAGCTCAGTGGGGAGTCTGCTTCTCCCTCTCTCTCTCTCTCCCTGCTTCTGCTCTGTCTCTCTCTCTCTTTCTCTTTCAAATGAATAAATAAAGTCTTTTAAACAAAATTTTAAGAAATAAAATTATGCACCTAAAATCCACCAGAATTCAAAGTTTGGGATTTTTCATATATAAAATAATTTTTTTCATGATCCACATACCTCTTTCCTTCAGCAGGTATAACTAGATCAAACAGACCAGTTCACTATAAATTAGGCATTAAGGAATTCTATACGCTTATCTACACTTATCACTAAAGTTATATGTGAACATGTGCAAAGATTTTTTAATGGATTTTGGATTTATTTTCCATTAAGTAATTTACAAATACAGTAGTCATTTCAGTGAATGTCCCATCTTCCCCACAAGTTGAATTATATGTTTTGTTATTGTTTTTTAGCAGTCACATGACTCCTTATCTAGCTTCTGGTTGGATAAAATCTCCTTTCCCATGGTCTACTGTCAAACCTATCCTGCACGGTGCAACTGACTTTTATGAACAAAATACAAGAGTGCACAGTTATTGCTGTCAAATTTATCTTCTTGATTCAACCCAAATGTCCATTCTATACAAACCAAATAATCAAACTCATAAGGCTAGATGTAAATTCCTGTACAAGCCTGATATAACCTCTATCTTTACTTTTAATCTTTCTCCGAGTCATTATTAAGAGATATTTATACTTCTGAGATCCTCTGAGCAAGATGAAATCATAAGGACATGTCAGATAAATGGAACAGCACCATAAATAACTGAGTGGATCAGCCTACAGTGTATTGGCTTTCAACAGCCCACTAAATAATGTCCGAGGACATAGTATTCAAGTATCTCACTACCAGCTTTCAACCTGTCTTTTCAGGCTCACCTCACCTTGATCTTCATCAATTATACTATACTATGAGCCAACAGGACTGTGTCTATTAATTGAATTTCACAGGATTTCTTACCTCAAGTCTTCTACTCACTCTTGATTCATCCATTCATGAGATTCTAACTTTGCCTGGTAAGATTCTCGTAATCCTTTAATGTCCAACACAACCATCTCCTCCATAAAAACCTGCTATCATTACCACCTTCATTACCCAACATTTTTGGAAATAACTTTCTCCTGCTGAATTCTCATGGTAATATATGAATACATCAGCCTTTAGGTACTCATCAATTGCTAATTCCCTATTCATAGGTCACATGTACCTAATACCTAACACAATGTTTCTCACTTGGGAATTTTTTTGTTAATTAACGAATTAATATACCTCAAACTTGAAACTTCTATGTGAAAACTAGAAAAAGGTGGCAGCTAGAGTCAGCACAAATTAGGAGTAGGCTTAAGAGTAAAAATAAGAGTGAATAAGAAAGTATTTCATCAACGATCCTGCATTGAGAAGGAATAACAATAAAAATGTGCCTTTTCTAACCCAAATTTTAAAAATGAGATTAATCAATCTAATGGGCTTCCATAACCATTTCTAGTTCCTTAGGATTTTCATTTCTAGTTACTGTGATCATGAATAACAACCTAACAAAAGCCAATCAACTCTTTCAACTGTAGGACATCACCAGAGGAAACGGAGTCTGATTTCAAAAAGAGCACTTCAGAAATGATGCAAAACCTATAGTGGCTACAGATGCCAAAGTAGGTTTGGGCCAAAATAGCTAATTACTTAACCAGTCCTCGGGTCACCAATTCATTTCAAAACGATTTGACCTGGAGTAAGCCTGGAGAGCCTAACTCTACCTGCACCAGATAAAAACTACTTAGAGGGAGTAGGCAATTGATCCCCCAAAGGACTCTAATAAAAAACAACTTAAGTTAGAGAAAAGAACTGAAGAAGCTCAGCGTTTGAGCCACAATTTATTTATGCACTTCCATCATGATTGCTGAAATATAATTTAAGTTGGGAAAAACTTCTAAGCGAAAACTTAGATTTTTTCCTAGAACCAATATAGTAAATTTACCTGTATTCAAATATATTTTGCAAAAATAAAAAATAAAAACTTGCTTAAGTAACCTAACCATATGCTCTTCTTAAACAACAATCAAATGGCAAAATTCCAGTTCAAACAAGAGTTCTTAGAAAACTTCTACATTCACTTCAATGGGATAATATCTATTTTATCAAAATTAATTGACATCAACATACATTAAAAAATATAGTAATAATTCCCCACCAACATACTTTATTATTACATATATCTGAATACACACACACACACACATATATATACACATATATATATACACATACACACACACATATATATATATACACACACACACAAATGTCAATGTGATATAATATAAATACCAGACACTTGGAAGCCCAGGGATCTGATTTTAAATTCATCATCCTGACTTTAACTCACTTTATGCCTTATGGTTACTCCACCTCTTTAGAATTGATGTCAGATGTAGAAAAGGCTACATGAATTTTGGACAATATGGGCTTCCAGTATTAACAGTCTATGCCTTTATGTCTTACATGATGAAGGTGTGTAGTGCTGAGATAATCTACACTTTAACCGCAAGGGTGTTAAACATATTCCTCTTGGCACCAGTACTTTAATAAGAAAAAAATAATGTCCAAACAATAAAATAGGATTTTCCCTACACCTTACCAATTGCCTTTGATGTTCTAGTATTCATTCTATTTCTTACCTTACAAAAGCACAAAATTTGGGCATTTGTTTATTCATTGAATACATCATTTTATCATCAGTTTTATGCCAGGGACTGTTCCTAGGCAGTAGGGAAGCAGTAATAAATAACATAGACAAGGTATCATAAATATCACAGATCTTATAACTAGTGGGGTAGACAGATAATAAATAAGGTTAGATATGAAGTATGGTAAGAGGTGTAGAGGTGGCTGAGATACAGTTGGGTAATCAAGAAAGTCCTCTTTAAAGACTTGAGATTTCAAGCTGACACCTGAGACTAGGCCATAAGCCAACAATATAAGGAGCTGGGAAATATGCATTCTCAGCAGAGGGATGTAAAGGCAAGGGCAGGCCATGTAAAATATGCCACTTTGACAATATTGATTATTTTTTAAATAAAAGTTACTTAAGTGACAGCCTGTGCAAGGACTCTCAGACCCTCCTCTATCCCCCTGATTGCAAGAAATAAATCTTCTCTAAGAAAAGTACCCTCCTTGTACTAAAGAGTAAATAGACATCTTTATCACCAGAGATAGGGATGTTAAAGCTGAGAAAACTGTATAAACAAAACTTGTTACTTTCTACTAATCTACTACCTCAGCGCAAATTCCACTTAGAATTCCTTACTAATTGAAGCTCCCAAAGTTAAGTTTCCTTTGTCCTTTCAGTTCCTCACAGATTTATTGTCTCTTTGTCTACAAAGTATAAAAACTTTCTGCCTTGGTCATTTCCTTAGTCATCAATTTCATTATTGGGCCTCCATGCATATGTAATGAAACTAGGGAGTTTTTTTCCTGTTAATCTGTCTCATGTAAATTAGTTCTTAGTCCAGGTAGAAGAATCTTGGGTAGAGGAAAATTTCCTCCTCCCCTGCAGTGACCAGTAGAGACAAAGGTCCTGAGAGGAGAAAGGCATTGGTGTCTTGGTCATCAGGATCCATTTACTAGGCAAGAACATGGAACACTGGTTTAGAACTTCTGTAAAGGATTATTATGAATCAGTTTTGGGTTATAACAAGAAAAACAATCTAGGCTTTGGAGGAGTTCTTGACTCCTATTCTAATCCCACTGACCACACCTGGTTGATCACCAAGTCCTATTTTAAATCATGTCAAGTCCTAATTTAAATCATGATAACTAACATACCTGAATGCTTAAAAGTGCCAGTTAGCCATCTAAGAGTTTTAGATCTATTAACTCATTTAATCCTCACAACCTCCCTACTTTGTAGGCACATTACTATTATCATCCTCTTTTTATATTTGACCCAATAAGAGATATATGGATTGAATAACCTGCATGAAACAAGATTTTAAGCAGCATGTCTGGCTCCAGAATCCATATTCTTCTCCATTACATTTCACCATTGCCTAACCGTCAGTTCTGTCTCCTCCTTACTATCCCTACTGTCTCGGCTTTATTTAGCTCAAGGACTCATCTTCTATGGATTGGATTCTTGCAAGGACTCTAATCATTTTCCCTGACTCCACCATCTCCCCTTCCCAGAACAATGCTTTTGTCCACATTGATGCCAGTGTGGCATTGAACACATAGCTATTGGACACTTAAAATATGTCTGGGCCAAATTGAGATGTGCTCTAAGTATAACATACACAGCAGATTTTAAAGACTTAATATGAAAAAAAAAGAATGTAAAATATCTAAATAATTTTCCCTTTGATTACATGTTACTGTTCTTCGTTGCTTGAGGCCTGAATGAGCTAGTAGAATCTGCAAACTTTTCAAGCCCTCTAAAGAAGATATCTTCCAGTATTTTGTGAGAAAGCCCCTAAACAAAAAAGGTAAGAGACCTAGGACCAAAGCACCCAAAATTTAACATCTTGTTACTCCACAGGTCCTGCAACACAAATGTCGATGTATTGCTCTAAAGAAACAGCATACTGAGAAAAATAAGAAAGAGGCTACAGAATATGATGAACTTTTGGTCAGGAAAATAAAGGACGCCAAAGAAGAGCATTAGAACAGATTTCCAAGACACTGAGGTGTCCTTTCTGAGAGCTTCCACCTCTAAATTTGAGTCCAGTCAAAAATGAGATTTTCTAAGAGTAACAAATAAAACTAGATATTAAATAATTTTTAAAAATAGCAACACGTGAAGAGATAGAATTCAAGAAATATAAAGAGGAGGCAAGAGGGGCTGTTTTCTAGAAGAAAATGTATCCATTTTAGAAAGGCTGCATTAAAGAGGTTCTTAACCTACTACTTTTCTGGGTCTTGAATGTAGTGCTAATGTGTATGCACAGGGCATGCTTGCAGGACCCCACTACCTCCTTGGACAACTGTAAGAGGCTGTTTGTACTTAGAGTGAACACATCTAGGGAAATACCTGCACCCATCACCTCAGCCTCTCCTGTGTTGCTGTTCACATACGCTCTTACTAACTCCGTGTACTATTTCCAAGCAGAAGGTCCCACTGACCCCTATTTCCCAACAACCTGCTTATGTGTCTGAGAAACACAAATGATCTCCCTGGGTGTCCATGCCTAAAAAATGTTTAAATTTTGAAATTATAATATTTGAATATATTGGGTTAAATAAAATATATTATTAAAATTGATTTTACTTGTGTGATAAAAATGGGAGGGAGGGAGGCAGGGAAATACACCCTGATGAGCAGCAAAATAATGAAAGGAAGAAAGTCTGTTTCCCAAGGATAACTGGAACTGAGAAAGACCACTTAAAGTGAACCCATAGAAAATGAAAAACCAAACTTCATCACTATTTTTAAATGTTTAATGCAGATTTTATATTGAACAATACCAAAAACACTATGTTAATTTTTATCTTGTGTTTAAAAGATTTATATTATAATTAAAACTATCCTGGATTCTTAAAATAAACTATGAATATACCAATGGGGCAGGACTGATTTTTTTTTTTTTAATTGATCACACCACAGAACTTTGCCTTCACATTTAACTTTCATAGCATGACTATAAATAAGGGTCAGTTTCAAAGATGTATTCAAGGTCTTCATTAATTTTCCCAAGGTCCTCTTTATAACATTTTCAAAGTCAAATCATCCTCTTTAAAATAATTATCTTGTTCTCATCTTTGCCAATTTTTATCTTATTGTTTCTGGCTTAACTTCCACATCCTTGCTTTTCAATAGCTTTGTTCTGATTTAAGTAATTTACCAGTATTCCCTGAAAGTACTTTATCCAGTAACTCTTATGAAAATTATAATTTCACTTTATAATCATTTAGTTTTCATTCATTGTTGTACTGTCCTAAGTTCTAACAAGAGTGATTCTCAAAGATGTTGGAAGAATGGGCCAGAGATACTAGCATTGAGCAAAAAGGGACATTTGAGTGAGAACTAATTTTTATAGTAAAGTTTATCAGCTCATACTAAATAATTTCTGGTTACAATAGCATTCTTTTCTATAAAATGTTGTAATTTCAGGGATGCAGAAAACAAAAATGTTCTTATAGAAGACATATGTTAAGGAGAAGAGCAAAATTAAAATTATAATCAAGACAGTACACCATTACATAGGAAAATATAAGAACTCAGGGTATAGAACCTAGTATATTCAACAAAAAGTCTTCATTTAGTAATTAGAAAAATGGTCTGTCAAACCTATAGAGGGGAACCTTCCAAGGAGAAGGAAGCCTCTGAGAAGAAGGGAAGAGGGCCAGAGAGAATATGCCTATATGAAATGGAAAGTGGCTCTGTTGTTCTAAACACTAAAGTACATCTTCTAAGTAGGAGAGTCAAAACTATGTCATTATTCTACAAGATGCACAGAAATAGCTCAAAAATTCAAATCATGTATGAGGCCTGAAGCTGAGGGGGGGAAAATGTGTTTTGGAATTATAAAATATCCAATCTGAGCTGATTGTGTGGGAGGGGCAATGGGTAACAGTTCGCTTGTGTTCAGATGAACATCAATCTCATTAATAATGTTTTTTTCCTTCTACAAGTTTCCCCTGCCTCAGGCTAAGTAGGCTTCTAGCCCAAGGTGACACTGAAGTTGGAGAAGCCAGTTATAATCAAAGGGCTGTCAAGGATTTGTTGTTAGGAGTTAACATAGCCTTAGTAACTAACCATCTTTGTAAAGAGTTATTGATAACTTTAAAAATCACAGCTAAAAATAAAATCACAGTGTTCTTCCAGAACTCATAGTTCAACCACATTTATTCAGCATACAAAAAACAAAGAATTTTTGAAATACACACAAAACTTCACTTGAGAGTGAGCTATCTCCATAAATACATTGTATGTCCACTTCTCTTTGGCTGAATCCACCTTCATACACTTGGCAAATGCTGACTCTGAGCCTGAAAAGTGTCAGACACCATGCTAAAAGCTGGACAGCATGGATGAAAAAGGTTCAGTGTCTTCTTCATACAACTTAGCAGATGTATAAACCAGTCTGAGCAGATTGTTGAGCTAGTAGAGCACACAGTTTGACTGTTGTTCCATTGATTTGGGATTGGTTTTATATTGATTTGGCAGACAAATTCTGTAGCATGGTCTGCATGACTCCTGGCCCCATATGCTCTGCTGTGGCATGTGCAATTACTCAACCCCCACCTATAGACTGAGCTGTCTCCCAATACCTGGAATAAGTAAAGGGCCCAATTAAATTAATTCCTTCAAATCAGCAAAGCCATTGACTTACTGCTTGGGAATTACTGTTCTCCTGAGATTCACTTTCCTCACTTCTCCTTCAGCTCCCTATTCTTTGTTTCCTATCACCGAACCATCTAGACAAGCCAGAACACCCCCAGATTCATTTATCTATTTGAAGTTTGACAAAGTGTGATCGATGAATGTCTGCATCAGAATCACTTGGTTCCTGTGCCCCATCTAGACCAGCAGAATCAAAGTGTATCAGGTGGGATAGAGGGTGATGGAAAAAGAGAAAGAATGAGTTCTAGGGTAGAATGTCAGAGTCTGAATTTCATGAAGTCCCCTCAAGGTGATTTTTACATTTTACAGGATTCCACATCCTCCTGGTTTTCCTCTTACCTCAACTGTTCATTCTTTGCCCATCTTGTTTGCTGGTTCTTTTTTATCTGCTGGCCAGTAAGTCACTGTAAATACCACAGGACTCAGTCCTTAAAATTCCTCTTTCTATCTACATTTATTTCCCCGTAGTCTCATGATTTTAAATACCATCTGGTTACTTCCAAATTTATGCTCCAGCTTGGACATCACCCTCAAATTCAACTGCCTACTTCACATCTCCACTGAATGTCTATTAGGCATCCAGCACCTAACATATTCAAAACTGAGTTCCTGAGCTTCACCTTCAAACATGCCCCTCCTTCAATCTTTTCCAATCTCAGCAATGGCAACTTGACAATCCAGTTACTCAAGCCCAAATGTGGCATCATCTTTTATTTCTAATTCCCTCCTCTCCCTGTACCTCTCTCTGCTCAGTCCTTATCATCATAGAACACAATTTATTTTACCTATTTATTCTGCCAACTCTATGTCACCCACAGCCCCATTAGAAAGATAAAGATTTTGTCGGATTTTTTTTTTCCTCACTGCTTACACCCTTGTTTTCTAGAATAATGCTCGGTACACAGTAGGCACTCAGTAAACTTGTGTTGAATAAATGGAGCAGTGCCTAACACACAGTAGACCCTTAATAAATATTTGGTGACAAATAATGAATTTTTACCTAATAATCCTTAAAACAGATTCCTTTGCAATCTCCAAAATTTCTGAGCAGTGTCACCACCCTCAAGTTCCAGGATTACCTCCAGACTATCTATTTTGTTTTCCAAGTCCCAGTTAGGCTACGGTGTGGAAGTCTATAAGAGAGCGAATATGAACATGACCTCAGAGTCTTCCTGCCAGGCAACAAGAGAAGTAGATACTCTCTACTATTATTCTTTGCTAAGTCCATCAAGTAATTGATTACCAATATCACCAAACATTATCAGCATCACTACTACCATCATTATCAAGGTGTTGATAATACCTAGTTTGGAAAATTTTTGCCATAACAAATTATGGGTGTATGACCCAAACGCAGAATGTCTTATTAACTCCAAAAGAAGATCTATTTAAACCACAAGATATTTAGTCTAAGAATAAGAGGCTCAAAACTTGCAGACCTCAAACTACATACATATTTGTTTGGCCTACATGGTCTTTTAGTTCTTTCAATGCAATGCCAATATTTAAATATTAGGAGATAGCATATAAAAATCCAGATTTCCAGTTTATTCTCAATGACAGAGAGATTGGATGGTGCTGGGCCTGCATTTCTGCACAACAGGTGAGCATACACATCACCTGCGCCCTCCTGACAGGCCATGCCCTCTTCAGGTTGCCACAATTGCTATCCTGCCAGATTTGCCAATTCGCACTACCTTCTTGGTCTCTGTGAGGACTTAAGTTGTCAATTAGGACTCAAGAGCCCAGATTTTTGAAAGAGAACTAGTACTTAAGACCCAGACTGTCTAGTGTGGTGAAACAGAGAAGAAAATATATAGG